>NC_046166.1:11934364-12124364 GCF_011064425.1 Rattus rattus | reverse complement strand
ATTTTGAGGCAGGTTTCATAAGGAAGGCTAGGGTCACCTTGAACTTGAATCATCATGGCTCAGCTTCCTGGATTGATGGCCAGATTGTGCTATAAGGTATGGCCTTTTCATTGCATGTTTATGTGTATATAGTGTGTGTGTAGGTGAGCCTTCATGTGTGTGTAGGCCCATGTTTGGCATCAATCAATGTTTTCTTTGATCATTACCATACACACACACACACACACACACACACACATGCACACACACACACGCAGGCGCGCACAGAGTGTGTTGGTGTCTTGCCTGCATGGACGTTTGTGCACATGAGATCAGTTTGCTTGCAAGGTGGAAAAGGCAGCTATGATACTATGGATGGCTGTGAGCGACCACATGGCACTGGAACTTGAAGCCAGGCCCTCTGAGAGAGCAGCTGGTGCGGAGCCATCTCTCCAGCCCCTCCCACCCACACACTGAATTAGGGCCTCTCCATTGTACCCAGAACCACCTGATTTGGCTCGCTAGTCTAGGTCTGACCCTGGATCCTACCTTACTAGGATTGCAGGCAGCCACCAGGCCCCGACTCCCATTTACACAGATGCTGGGGATCAGAACTCTGGTCCTCGTGCGTGCGTGGGTGCAAAGTGCTTAGCCACTGAGCTGTCCCCAACCACACGCCTCTTTTCATTTAACTTACTTTACTTCTTATTTGTGAGATGGGGCCTGCGTGTGTGTGAAGGTCAGAGGCTGCCCTGCTGGAGTCGATGCTCTTCCTCCACCACACGGTCCTGGGGACCGAGCTCAGGCCATCACGTGGTAAGTGCCTTTATCCACTGAGCCATCCACCAGCCCCCATCCCCTTCTTGAAAGTATTGCTCTCCATGGGGATAGCGGGCACTCATGAGCTAGAATAAAACTGTAGGTTTTTGAATTTTGCAAGATGGCAGAATCATGTGCTGCCAGAGGGCTGTGAAGGGGCCCACAAGCGCCGCCCACATGAGGCCAGGGCGGAGTCTTCGAGCCGCCTACCAGTCTTCCCCTTGATCTCGCTGAGCACACTGAAGAGAGCAGACTTCATCCGATGGCAGTTCAGGGCATGCTTTCTGAAAGAGACAGCAGAGGTGTGGTGAGAATGTTAGCTCATCAAGGGAGCAGGGCCCCTCCTTCCCAAGAAACCAGGCCCGGCCAGCCAATCTGACACAGGGCCACACCCTGCGAAGACAGGGCGAAGTGTGACACGTCGCTCGGATTCTTGCAATCCGTGATGCTGAACTTTGATGATCGACTTTACTGGGCCAAGAAATGTTACAGGCTGGGCATGGCGGTGTGAGCCTTTCAGACTCCAGATAGCATAGCCTGCGGAGTCTACCTTGAGTTCCAAGGTAGCCAGGGTTACAGGGTAAGGCCCTGTCTCAACAGCATCAGCAATGTTAGGCATGCTTTTCTGTGTTTGAGGGCAGCATAATGAGTCCAGGTAAGCCAGGCTGTGACGTGAACCGAAAAGAAATGCCAGCACTGCAGTGAGGAGGAAGACCAAGGAGTTCAAAGCCAGGCTTATCTACATGGTAAGGTTCGAGTTTGAGGCTAGCCTGAGTTACAGGAGATCCCGCCCCAAACAAAGCAAAGACTCCCCAGGAAACAGGAAGCTGAGACGCCTCAGGATCCCTGTGCAAACATAACAGCTTCAGTCCCATCCTTAGGGACCCGAGCCTGCAAGCTGCCCTCTGTTCATGGCTGTGGCCTGCCCAAGCCTGTCTACAGCCAGAGAGAAGAAGAAAATTAAACAAACAAACAAACAAACAAAGGGACTGGTGAGACTGCTCACTGGGTAAGAGTGCCTGCCGAGCTCAGTCCGGAACCTCACACACAGTGGCAGAACTACTGAGCTGTCCTCTGATCTCCACAGGAGCAGACACTCATCTGCACCCACACAAAATAAATGTCATTTAAAAAATGCATCTTAAAAACATGAAAACAGGAAACAAGAACGAGAGCAAAACAGGGATAATCCAGGGGAGGAGAGAAGCAGGCTAGGTGTGCCTGTGGAGAAGCAGGCTAGGCACACCTGTGACGGCATTTCCAGAGGTTTCTCATCACGAAGCCTCACATCAACAAGCACTTCATATGACAGCAGAGTTGGCAGATGTGACCTCTTGGAGGAAGGCCTGGGGTGGGGAGGCCTGTGGTGCCAAGCAGACAACAGCCTTTAGGCCCCTTACACTGCCTCCTGCCGCCAGGACTGTTCTGCCTTGCCACGCCCTCTCTGTCATGGCAGCAGACACTTCTGAGCCCAGGCCGTCTTTCCTCCCTTCAGCTGCTTACTATATCCGGCATTGTCTCAGAGGCACTGGGAAAGTAACTAATACATCGTTGTCCCTGCTAGATCCAAGGCTTGGCCTCCAGGCGGCATACTAACCAGGGAGGACAGAGGTGTGGCACACTGAGAACTCCTGCCTAGCATCCTCCAGGCCCTGGCTCCCACCTCCAGCAAACAAACTTACCAAAGTAATTCTAATTAGGGATGGAAAGCAATTAACAAAGTAATTCGGTTCATCGAAAGATTGTACAGGCTTCTTCCCTCTCATCATTGATCTTTCTTTCTTTCTTTTTTCTTTATCTTTTTTTTAAAGGTTTATTTATTTTATGTATATGAGTATGCTGTAGCTGACTTCAGACACACCAGAAGAGGGCATCAGATCTCATTACAGATGGTTGTGAGCCACCATGTGGTTGCTGGGAATTGAACTCAGGACCTCTGGAGGAGCAGTCAGTGCTCTTAACCATGAGCCATCTCTCCAGCCCTATCTTTCTTTTTTGATTAAATGCGTCCTTTTGCCTGGATGCATACCTGTGCACCACATGTGTGCCCACTGCCCATGGAGACTAGAAGGTGTTGGATTCCCTGGAACTGGATTACAGATGGTTGTGAGCCACCATGTGGGCACAGGGAATTAAACCTGAGTCCTCTGGAAGAGCAGCCAGTGCTTGTAAAGATGGGCCGGCCATCTCTTCAGCCCTGCATCAGTCTTTTAAGTAGCACTATAGTACACTACACATAGTAAATGGTACAAAAACTATTTACAGGGCCTAAAACTAGGAATTCAATCCCCCACACAGTGGAAGGAAAGAACTGACTCTGGACAGTTGTCCTCTGACCTCCACACAGTGTGGCAGGCATTCGCGCACACATGCACTCATAGATGTAATTTTAAATGAACAACAACAGCAACTGCTTACAAGACACCTGGCCAGCCCCAGCTGTTCTGAGTCACAGTGCCCTTGAGGGTCGCGAAGATTCCATACGGATGTCCCACAGCTCCTGAGAACCTCGATACCCTCCAGGCGCATATGTAGCAGAGGACGGTCCTGTCAAGGCTTGATGCTCCAGTGTGGGGGAATTTGAGGGCGGGGAGGCTGGAGGGAGTGGGTGGGTAGGTGAGGGAGCACCCTCATGGAAGCAGGGGGAGGGAGGAGGGTATAGGGGGTTTCTGGAGGGGAAACCGGGATAACATTTGAAATGTAAATAAATATCCAATAAAAAAAGAAAAAGAGCCCTGATTCCTGTGCTTTTTACCTGTGCTGCAGAGTGGGCAGTCAGTCCTGGACCAGTTCTTGGTGGATACTGAGGGACGCTTTATAAATGCAACAGCTCCCTTTCCACAGAGAAATTTACATACTGCCAACGACTCATCAAAAACACCAGCTTCAGGGCTGGAGAGGTGATTCTGTGGTTAAGAGCACTTTTTGCTCTTGCAAAGGACCTGAGTTTGATTTTCAGCACCCACATGGATATTCTTCACCACCTCCTCAGGCACTCATGTGGGGCAAGACACTCACACACACAAAATAATAAAACAACCCTAAAAATGTATTGAAGAGGAGGAAGAGGGCATGGCAAGGTCAGAAGCAACCCTCACCCTCCTGTGTCTCCACAGGCATGCACATCACCCAGGCCCCACTTCCTGCAGCCCCTGAACGTCTTTCTAGTGTCACACGGGCTACAGTCAGGGCCTCAAGTTTGTACAACAAGCCCATGGAGCCTAATTCCCTCTTCTGAAGCCTCTGGGTCAATGGCTTATGGCTCTGTCACCATGCGACCAATGACTGCTGCTGGCTCCAAGCACAGCCACTCATTCTCCCAGGAGCAGCCCATGCCCACTGGCTGCTGGTCCCGCTCTCCCTGCACCCAGCAACCATCAATCCCGTTGTCTCTGGATGTCCTTCTTGTGGACTTCTTACACAGAGAGAATCATACAATGTATGGCCTTATGAGATACAGCATGGGTCGGTTCACTCTTTGTCCTGGTTTGACTAACTTTATCCTGTGGGCAGAGGACAGCTTGCTTATTCATCCATTCCCACATCCATTTTTAGGAACTGCTTCTTCAACTTTGTGTGCGTGCGTGCGTGCGTGTATGTGTGAAAGAGAGACAGACACAGACAGACAGACAGACAGAGATCAGAGGAAGGTCAGGCATCTCTAGCTCCATCTTCTTCCTTTGAGGCAGGATCTCTCCCAGCACCAGGACTGTGTGTGTGTTCTGCCCACGCCCTCCTCCGTAGGATGGCAGCTATCACGCCCCAGAATCCCCTTGTTTTCAGCCCCACAGTGCTAGGATCACCGATGTGTTTGAGACCAGGTCTTCTCTCCGCTGCTCACCAAGTACTCTGAACCCTCAGACCTCGCCCAGCCTTTTTTCAGGCTTTCGTGTAGTCCAGGCTTCAAACTCTTTCGGTAGTTGGATGACACTGAATTTCTGATCCCTCCTGCCTCTGCCCCCTGAATGCTGGAATCTGGGTCTGTGTCACCCTGTTAAGCACTCTTAGTGACTGAGCCACCTCCCCAGCCCTTTTAGCTCCCGGCACCTGGCAGAAAAGGTCTCATGTATAAGCTGGCTTTTTTTTTTTTTTAAAGAATTATTTATTTTATGTATATGAGTACATTGTCAGTGTCTTCAGACACACCAAAAGAGGGCATTGGATTCCATTACAGTTGGTTGTGAGCCACCATGTGGTTGCTGGGAACTGAACTCAAGACCTCTAGAGGAGCAGTCAGTCAGTGCTCTTAGCCACTGAGCCATCTCTCCATCCCTACTCTTTCTTTTTAAAGATTTATTTATGTATGTGAGTACACTGTAGCTGTCTTCAGACACACCAGAAGAGGACATCCGATCCCATTACAGATGGTTGGGAGCCACCATGTGGTTGCTGTGAATTGAACTCATGGCCTCTAGAAGAGCAGTCAGTGCTCTTAACCTCTGAGCCATCGCTCCAGCCCCTATTTACTTAATTTTATTACCATTGTGCTTGTGCATGAGGGCTACATGTGTGGAGGTCAATCTGTTCTAACTATTGTCAAGACAGCATCTGGCTGGCCTCTAACTCCCAACCCTGCAACTAAGTCTTCCGGTGCTAGGATTACATGTATTCACTGCCTGGGTCCACACCTTTCCTTTCATATGAAATTTAATTGACCTGTTTGGGTTTCTCGATTGGGGGTTAAGTTTACTCCTTTTATTTGTTTTGGTTTTCTGCTTTCTTGGAACTCACTTTGTAGACCAGGCTGGCCTTGAACTCAGGGATCCTCTTATCTCTGCTGGGATTAAACATATGCACCACCACCTTCCAGTTAAATTTCAGTTCTAATAAACCATTTCCTAGTTCCAGGTTATGATGTTATGATGTATATCAACATTCTCTTCTGAGTGTTTTACAAGTTGTCTAGGTGTGACTGCTCATGCAATGGCTAAGGCAAACACATCACTGTTCGTCAAGAGAGCCTGAGCTAAGATGATATCTACAAAATTAAAATAGTACAAGGTTAGCTCTTATTTAGATGTTTGATCAGTTTTCGTGTGCATGTGTATATATCTGTGTGTTTGTGTACACGTGTATATGCGTGTGTGTTGCTGGCAATTGAAGCCAGATACTCAAGCATGCTACACCAGTACTCTACCATGGAGCCGGTTAGTCTCTGTCAACCTGATGTAGACTGCTGTCATCTGTGCAGAGGGTCCTTAGTTAAGAAGTTGCCTCTAGGGTTGGGGATTTAGCTCAGTGGTAGAGCGCTTGCCTAGCAAGAGCAAGGCCCTGGGTTCGGTCCCCAGCTCCGAAAAAAAAAAAGAGAAAAAGAAAAAAGGAAGAAGGTGCCTCTAGGGGTTGGGGATTTGGGTCCTCAGCTCCAAAAAAAAAGAAGAAAAAAAAAGGAGGAGGAGGAGGAGGAGGAGGAGGAGGAGGAGGAGGAGGAGGAGGAGGAGGAGGAGGAGGAGGAGGAGCAGCAGCAGCAGCAGCAGCAACAGCCGCCGCCTCTATCAGACTGACCAGTAGGTAAGCCTTTAAGGGCATTTTCTTGACTAGTGACTGATGCAGGCCCTGCCCACTGTGGGCGGTGTCACCCCTGACCAGGTGGTGTGGGATTGTATGAGAACACAAGCTGAGTAAACCGAGGGGAACAAGGCAGGAAGCAGCAGTCCTCCATGGCCTCTGTTAGCCCCTGCCCTGACATCCATGACTGACTGAGTTATGACACAAACCCTTTCCTTCCCGAGCTGCTTATTGCTGTGGTGTTTTATCACAGCAGTGGAAACCCAGCAAGTACAGACCCCAGGCTTGTTCTTTTGCAGTGGGATTGACCAACTGCTAGAGAATCCATCTTTTCCCCACCCAAACTCCTGGTACACCCATCAAACGTCACTCACCGAGCTGGGCATATAACTCAACCAGTTACGAGTTGAGTGTTCAGCTAGTGTGCAAGGAGTCCTAGGTTCCATTCCAGCACCACGCAAGCCAGGTGTGTGGGTGCACAGCTGTAATCCAGAGTTTAGGGAGAAGCAGCAGGAGGATCAGAAGCTCAAGGTCATCCTGGGATGTTTGGTGAGATGGGGTCCTGTGTCAGTTCTGTCCCACTGGCCTGTTAGCCCAGCCTTAAGTGCAATGTGTGTGTGTGTGTGTGTGTGTGTGTGTGTGTGTGTGTGTGTGTGTGTGATGGTTTGCATGTGTTTGGCCCAGGGAGTGGCACTATTAGAAAGTGTGGCCTTGTTGGAGGAAGTGTGTCACTGTGAGGGGCGCTTAGAGACCCTATTCCTAGCTGCCTGAGGATACTCAGTCTGTTCCTGGCTTCCTCTGGGTGAAGATGTAGAATTCAGCTCCCCCTGCACCATGCCTTCCTGGATGCTGCCACGCTCCCATTTTATTTGAAGAATGTGGATTTTGGGACTTTGGATTTGGAAAGCAGTGGAATGCTTTAAATGGGGCTTAATGGCCTATCTTAGTAGGAACTCGGAAGTCTTTGTTACTGAGAGTGATTTGAATTGTGCAGGTCTGGCCCAAGAGGTTACGGAAGAGAATAATTTCGGTATGTGCTGTAAAGACTGCTTTTGTGGTATTTTGGTGAAGAATGTGGCTGCTTTTTGCCCTTGTCTGAAGTGTCTGCCTGAGGCTAAAGTGAAAACACTCAGATTAAGTGCATTGACAAGGAGGTCTCAGAAACGCCTATCATAGACTTTGTTCTTTGGTTAAGTCTCATGAAGAGCATTTTAATGAAGAAGGGTAAGTAGAAAAAGGAAAAATACAAAATATATGGTTCGAGTATTAAAGGGACATGCAGAAGTGAAACGGAGCTGAATCCTGTGTGCTGTCTCCTGGGATTAAAGGAGCTAATTTAGCTGGGTGGAATCCTGCCCCAAGGGAGACAGCCATACAGATCTCTAAATCCAAGGTCAATCTACAGAGCAAGATCCAGGACAGCCAAGCTTAGGCAGTGAAGGAGTTAGAAAAGAAGCTGGTGATAATGTAATAGAACAAGGAGGCCATGTTCCAGCTCCTGCAAGTAGCAGAACTCAGCAGCTTCAGCCATGTGTCTCTGGCCTTATAGTCAAGAGGAGAAGGAGGCTACTGGGACAACTGACGCTGGTCAGCTGGAACTAAGGAAGAGATCAGCATCACTGAGGGGAAATCTTCTGGGAAGTGTTTTTTGAGAGCTGTGTTCCAGAGATGCCAAGGTTGTAACTCATGCTGTGGTTTGACTTGGTCGTGTGTAAGAGTCACCCAAGTGGTACTGGTTTTGAAGGCATGAAGGGGTCATGAAGGGCAGCTGAGGCTGGGCACTGAGAGGCCATGGAAGGCCATTGGTGAAGATGCACCCTCAGTTGATGGCCCAGGACTGAAGGGGTCACGCAAAGGAGTTGAGGCTTGGCACCGTGAAGAGAGCCTATGAGAAGCTATTGGTGAAGCCTGGTTGCAACGGGAGACCCCAGTGTATTGGAGAGGCCAGTACCATGGGATGACCACCAGGAACAGCTGAGGCAGTGGAGTGGGTCAGCCTGAGTGCTACAGAGGGCAGAGCTGGAGAAGTGAAGCCAGCCCTTTGGAGGATCCTGTGTGGATCCCAGACATTGAAACAAGAAGCTGTAACATTGAAGCTGCCTTGGAGACCCAAAGATGTTAAAGATGCCAGAGCCACCCGCTATCTGCTGAGGAAAGCTGCTAACAGGGACTGGAACCAGCTCAGAAGAAAGCAGTTTGTTGCAGTCAACGAAGGTGAAAAAGATGTTGAAGATCTGAAGACCACTTTGACATTAGACACGGAGATGGCAGAGTTTGAAGTTTGCCCAGCTGGTTGCCTGTCTCGGGGATTAGACTTCGAACTTTGGGCTTTTAACATTGTTGATACTGCTATAGACTAAGGGGACTTTGGAAGTTGAACTAAATGTACTTTTTTATTATGCTAATTTAGGTATGGCCTCCATAGACTCCTGTATTTGAAGAAGCCTACGGAGGAGGGGAGTGGAATGTGATGGTTTGCATATGCTTGGCCCAGGGAGTGGCACTGTTAGAAGGTGTGGCCTTGTTGGAAGTGTGTCACTGTGAGGGTGGGCTTGGAGACCCTCCTCCTAGCTGCCTGAGGATGCTCAGTCTGTTCCTGGCTTCCTTTGGGTGAAGATGTAGAATTCAGCTCCTCCTGCACCATGCCTGCCTGGATGCTGCCATGCTCCAGCCTTGACGATAATGGACTGAACCTCTGAACCTGTAAGCCAGCCCCAATTAAATGTTGTCCTTTATAAAACTTACATTGGTCATGGTGTCTGTTCACAGCAATAAGACCCTAACTAAGACTGTATGTATGCATGTATGTATGTTTTCTAGATGGGACCTTGATACATAGCCCAGGCTGGGCTCAAACCCTGGGGTTTAAGGGATTACCTGCTTCCTCCTGAGTAGCTGGAACTTCAGGTATATACCACATGCTGGATTGAAATATAGTTTCTGTTCTAAGCTCTTGCTCTTTGGGACATGTAGCACAGCTACACTTGAACTTCAGATTCTTCTGCCTCAGGTCCTGAATCTTTGGATTATAAGCATGAACCACATCAGGCTGTCTGAAATATTTATAGTTTAGTTTTAAAAAATTGTGTGTGTCTACAGATTCAATGCAATCCCCATCAAAATACCAATCCAATTCTTCAAAGAGTTAGACAGAACAATCTGCAAATTCATCTGGAATAACAAAAAACCCAGGATAGCTAAAACTATCCTCAACAATAAAAGGACTTCAGGGGGAATCACTATCCCAGATCTCAAGCAGTATTACAGAGCAATAGTGATAAAAACTGCATGGTATTGGTACAGAGACAGACAGATAGACCAATGGAACCGAATTGAAGACCCAGAAATGAACCCACACACCTATGGGCACTTGATTTTTTTGACAAAGGAGCCAAAACCATCCAATGGAAAAAAGATAGCATTTTCAGCAAATGGTGCTGGTTCAACTGGAGGTCAACATGTAGAAGAATGCAGATCGATCCATGCTTATCACCCTGTACAAAGCTTAAGTCCAAGTGGATCAAGGACCTCCACATCAAACCAGATACACTCAAACTAATAGAAGAAAAACTAGGGAAGCATTTGGAACACATGGGCACTGGAAAAATTTCCTGAACAAAACACCCATGGCTTATGCTCTAAGATCAAGAATCGACAAATGGGATCTCATAAAACTGCAAAGCTTCTGTAAGGCAAAGGACACTGTGGTTAGGACAAAACGGCAACCAACAGATTGGGAAAAGATCTTTACCAATCCTACAACAGATAGAGGGCTTATATCCAAAATATACAAAGAACTGAAGAAGTTAGACAGCAGGGAGACAAATAACCCTATTAAAAAATGGGGTTCAGAGCTAAACAGAGAATTCACAGCTGAGGAATGCTGAATGGCTGAGAAACACCTAAAGAAATGTTCAACATCGTTAGTCATAAGGGAAATGCAAATCAAAACAACCCTGAGATTTCACCTCACACCAGTGAGAATGGCTAAGATCAAAAACTCAGGTGACAGCAAATGCTGGCGAGGATGTGGAGAAAGGGGAACACTCCTCCATTGTTGGTGGGTTGCAGACTGCTACAACCATTCTGGAAATCAGTCTGGAGGTTCCTCAGAAAATTGGACATTGAACTGCCTGAGGATCCAGCTATACCTCTCTTGGGCATATACCCAAAAGATGCCCCAACATATAAAAAAGACACGTGCTCCACTATGTTCATCGCAGCCTTATTCATAATAGCCAGAAGCTGGAAAGAACCCAGATGCCCTTCAACAGAGGAATGGATACAGAAAATGTGGTACATCTACACAATGGAATATTACTCAGCCATCAAAAAACAATGACTTTGTGAAATTCAGTAGGCAAATGGTTGGAACTGGAAACTATCATTCTGAGTGAGCTAACCCAATCACAGAAAGACATACATGGTATGTACTCATTGATAAGTGGCTATTAGCCCAAATGCTTGAATTACCCTAGATGCCTAGAACAAATGAAACTCAAGACGGATGATCAAAATGTGAATACAGATCGCTCCTGAGAGACACAGCCAGAATACAGCAAATACAGAGGCGTATGCCAGCAGGAAACCACTGAACTGAGAACAGGACCCCTGTTGAAGGAATCAGAGAAAGAACTGGAAGAGCTTGAAGGAGCTCAAGACCCCATATGTACAGCAATGCCAACCAACCAGAGCTTCCAGGGACTAAGCCACTACCCAAAGACTATACATGGACTGACCCTGGACTCTGACCTCGAGGTTGCAATGAATATCCTAGTAAGAGCACCAGTGGAAGGGGAAGCCCTGGGTCCTGCTAAGACTGAACCCCTAGTGAACTAGACTGTTGGGGAGAGGGCAGCAATGGGGGAGGGTTGGGAGGGGAACACCCATAAGGAAGGGAGGGGAGGGGATGTTTGCCCGGAAACCGGGAAAGGGAATAACACTCAAAATGTATATAAGAAATACTCAAGTTAATAATAAAAAAAAAAAAAAAAATTGTGTGTGTGTGTGTGTGTGTGTGTGCGCGCGCCGTGCGTGATTGCGTGCGTGCATGTGTGTGTGTTCCCTAACCCAGGCCCCTCCTTGCACAGACTGGGTAGCTGCCTATAGAGTTGAGTGGGGAGCCCTTTTTACTTATTATTTCTAGTTTGGGACAGCATCTTGCTAAGGTGTCCAGGTTGCCCTTGAACTTACCTGTCCCGCCTCCTCGGTCTCCCACCTGCTGGGGTTACAGGCACAGACTGCACGGCCAGCCTGAAATACGTTTTAACAAGATACTTTGTGGGCTGAATGTGTTAGTCCACATCTGTAATCCCAGAGCTCAGGAGGCAGAGGCAGAAGCACGCGGATCTCTGTAAATTCAAGGGCAGCCTGGTCTTAGCAAAGACACAACAGACCTTTAATTTGGAGGGTGGATCTGCAGGACCTTTGTGTGGGAGTGAAAGGGTTTGGGATGCTGGGCCTTGAGCAGTGCCCATGGAGGCTTCATCAGGTCAAATGTGCAGCCCTTGAGCTACAGGCAGAGCCAGTAACTCTAGGCTGAGGAAATCTCCACAGGAGGAGCTGGGGACCCAGGCTGAAGTTCAAGGACTTTCAAAGGTTACATGGGAGACAGTGGAACCCAAATGTCAAAGAGGAGGAGCAAAGAAAAAGCAGGGCAGGACAGGGTACCTCCTAGTGTTCCAGGGTGACTCAGTGAGGGCGGAACACAGAGACTGAGGAGAGGGTGGAGGTGTGGGGAAGTAGAAACAGCAGCCACACACTCGGCCATCTTGTCTCGCAGGAGAGCAGCAGGAACCAGCATGGAATGTGTAGGCAGCTGGGTTTCTACTGTTCTAAGAGGCTTGGCCGAGCTGGGGTCAGCTACTCCCAGACAAACACCTGCCTTGCACAGGACCATCAGCCATCCTCTGCAACAATTCACCTCACATAATACCCAGGCTTTCCCTGTCCTCAGTCATCATGGGGCCAGATCCTAGACAACTAGACACCTGCTAGGACCCAGACTTGAGTAACTCATCTCTGTCCAGCTCCAGGAAGCTCAAACTGGTCTGCCCAGCCCAGCCAGTTCATTCTGGAGAAAGTCCTACCAAAGCTCTGGGCCTCTGCCTAGACAGACAGACACACATACACAGACAGACTGAGAAACAGACCCACTCCTACCATGGCTGTGTGTGACTTTTCCTCTTGGGAGTAGTAAGCAAACTTTTCCTTCAAAAGTGCTTGTCTCGGGGTTGGGGATTTGGCTCAGTGGTAGAGTGCTTGCCTAGGAAGCGCAAGGCCCTGGGTTCGGTCCCCAGCTCCGGAAAAAAAGAATTAAAAAAAAAAAAAAAAAGTGCTTGTCTCCATGTGTGTCAGCCTGCCACACTTAATTCAAACAAATCTGTTACAAATCCAGTCAGGATGGAGGCGGAGAGGTGTTTCTGAAGTTAAGATACTGCACTGCTCTTGCAGAGGACAACACAAACTCTGTTCCCATGTTGAGCAATACAACACCTGTAACTCCAGCTCCAGGAGATCAGACGCCCTTTTCTGGCCTCTGGGAACACTGCACTCACACTTCCCACAGAGACAACACACACACACGCACATAAATACACACTAAATAAATAAATGTTTCTCTTTTTGGTGGTTTTGTTTTGATTTTTGGAGAGAGGGTTTCTCTGTGCAGCTGTGGCCATCCTGGATCTTCTTCTATGGACAAGGCTGGCCTCAACTTAGAGATCTGACCTCTGCCTCCCGAGTGCTGGGATTAAAGGCTTGCGCCACCACTTACAGCAAGATGGTCTTGTGTATGTGTGTGTGTGTGTGTGAGCGTGCGCACACACATACACACACGTTGGTGTTTTTGCCTGCATGTGTGTCTATGTAAGGGTGTCAGATCCCTTAGAAACTCTACTTTATGGCATGTGGCCACAGGCATAGACAACTATGATCTGTCACATAGGAGCTCTGGTCTTCTGCAAGAGCAACACAAGCTCTTAACCGCTAGGCCATCTCTCTAGCCCCAGGATGGATCTTTAAAAAAATTTTTTAAACTAATTTTATGTGTATGACTGTTTTGTCACACACATGGTGCCCACAGAAGTCAGAAGGCGGCATTGGATCCTCTGAACTGGAGTTACTGTTTTTGAGCCCCCATGTGGGTGCTGGGGATTGAACCTGGGCTCTCTGTAAGAGCAACAAGCGCTCTTAACTGCTTAGCCACTTCTCTAGCCTTTTCCCTTTTAAAATAGGGTCTCAGCCCAGCCTGGCCCTGAATACACTCACTATCTGAGGAAGACTGAACAAGACAAGTGCTAAGCCCAGGCAAGCCATGTGCTAATGTTTAGCCTCCAGCAGGAACATTCCCGGTGAGTCATGCCCTAAGTCCCTCACTAGAGGATTCTGGGAAGGGCTCTACCTGAGCCACACCCTCAGCCATTCTCACTGGAGGAATGCTAAGCCTGTACTTATCAGCTGCCTTCAGATCACCAAAGCACAGTCCAGTGAAACAGCCTTGCAGTGCAGAGTGTTACTGGGAGGGATGACCTCATCCTTCGCCATGACTTGGCAAACCCTGAGGTGAGCCATGACGGCCTCACACTCTTACCTTGACTCAAAGCAGAACCTGTGACTCAAAATGTGGCTGCCATGTTATCTCACAGTTCATGCAGATGAAAAGCCCAGAGCCACAGCAGAGAACTCGGGGTGGCGTCTAGAAGCTAAGGGTTAAAGGCCAGGGACATCAGTCTTACAACTGCAGGGAACGGAATGCCAATAACTACAAGGGTCTGAGAACAAAGCAGGAACACCCCAGGCCACTCTTTCTGTCCAGCTTGTGAGATCTGTGCCCAGATTCTTTTTTTTTTTGGAGCTGAGGACCGAACCCAGGGCCTTGCACTTGCCTAGCAAGCGCTCTACCACTGAGCTAAATCCCCAACCCCCTGTGCCCAGATTCTTGACACAACAAAACTCTAAGATCACAAATGTACGGTTTATTTTTGTAATTATTATTTTATTTTGGGAGGCTGAAGAAATGGCTCAGAGGTAAGAGTATTCATTACCTTTCCAGAGGACCCAGTACCCACATTGGCAATTCACAACCATCTGTAATTCCAGTTCCAGGAGATCCAGCGCTTTCTTCTGACCTCCTTGGGCACCAGGCACACATGTGGTACATACGTGCATGAAGGCAAAACATCCATACACATTAAAACAAAAGAGTAACATTTAAGGAGGTTTCATGATTATGTGGTTTTAGATAGGGCATCTTTTTTCCTAAAACTAATGCAATTCTCCTGCCTCAGCATCCTGAGTGCTGGGGTAATGGGTGTCTAGCACCACATCTGGGTAGTAACACCTTTTTGTAGTACTGGGATGAAACCTAGGACCTTAGGCTTGCTCAGTTAACGCCGTCGTCCCCTTGGCCTCCACCCCACTACCATGCATGTAAATTTCAGCAACTACTTCAGATGGGATTTGTTTCAGCAACAGAGAGCCGATGGTCTCCAGCTGACTTCAGACCAGCGAGTAGACTGTGGGAGGGAGGGAAATGGGGTCAGTGCTGAGCCACCTGGCTGGCCTGGATGTCACCTGGGTGCATCCTTACTGCTTCTCTCTCTCTCTCTCTCTCTCTCTCTCTCTCTCTCTCTCCTCTCTCTCTCTCTCTCTCTCTCTCCCTCTTTCACTCTCTCTGTCTACCTTGGAATTCCAAGTCCTCTGCCTCCAAGTGCGTGGATGCCAGGTCAGACATGGCCTTGGTGGGGACAGAATGACACAGTTCCTGTCACAGGGCCAGCAGGCTGGGCCTCCATGAGTGTGGATGGCTGCCTTGGGCACAGGGCTTGTCTGTGTATAACGCCCATATTTGACAATTCCTCCTTAAGGACTGGCCTCCCTGCTAATGTTGACTCCATGATAATCAGACAGCACAAGTCCAGGAGCTAAAGGTGTGGCTGATGTCTCAGCAAAATGGTAAACTCTGGGCCCTTCAGGACAGCCCTTTAAGGCTGTAGGAAAGAACTCTAAAAGCATGAGTTTGAAAAGATATAATTTCTCAACTGTATAAAAAATAAGGATAAAACATGAATTATGAGGAGCTTCATGAATCTAAAGGCAGCTGCATTAATGAGCCATCCCATCTTGTCAGAAAGATACAAAGGCAGGCAAGTTCCTGAGTTCAAGGTCAGCTTGGGACACAGCAAGTCCAAACCCAGGTATGGTAGAAATCGGTAATTCTAGGTCTGGGTCCCACCCAGATATCTTATAATGGCTGGCTTAACAGAGGCAGACAGATCTCTGAGATCTTTGGCAATGTTAAAAGGAAATGTGTGCTTGCTGTCTCCTGAGTATTAAGGGTTGGGGGTCTTGGGATGCTGATAATCAAAAAGAGACCTGGAGTAAACTGGATTGATATGTAAAATAAAAAACTGGGTTTATGATCAGCCGGAGATAAGCTATCCAGAGAAAGTGTTTAGAACTGCTTGGAGAACTGTCTCAAGCTGAACGGAGACAGACAGACAGAGAGCGGAGGGAGGGAGGGAGGGAGGGAGGGAGGGCGCGCTAGCTGGAGGTCTCCAGACAAAGACCTGGAAAGCCATCTCCAGCAGAGCGTAGGCTTCCAGCCTGGAGCCTCCATTTGACTTGAGTCTCTTTCTCTCAGACACCCCTTCTCTCAGAAGCCCTCTCCAAGCTGGGGCTGGTCCTCCACACCCGGCACATTCTAATTCATCTCTTTATTCTTACTGGCTCTTTCATAAATCCGACTATAAACAGCCGATTTCAGTTTGTTTTGCAACACTGTTACTCTTGGGGAGGCCTGCTCAAAGACTGGGGTCGTGCAGAGGCAAGAACTCTGCACATGTCTCTAAAATCAGACTCCCAGGGACTTAAAATCTGACCTCCCCAACAAAAACAAGCTACCACATAATTACTTAGAACTGTTTGGAAATTACAGGTAGAAATCAGGAGCTGTGATATCCTGTTGGTAGAACAGGGCTTATGATTGGTATAACTCCGCTCCTTGGTCCTACACTGTGGTAGCCGGTTCCTGATGCTCCTCTCACAGACACTGAGTAAGTAAGCACTGTTGGGGACACAGCACCAAGCTTCATTTCTCACCATTGTTCTATGTGAGTCTAAGTAGTCTGAATATACAATTTTAGAATTTTTTTTTTTTTTTTTTTTTTGAGACAGGGTTTCTCGTTTCTCTGTGTAGTCCTGTCTGTCCTGGAACTCAATTTGAAGACCAGGCTGGCTTTGAACTCAGAGACAGGCCTGCCTCTGCCTCCTGAATGCTGGGATTAAAGAAGCATGCACCACCACCTCCTGATGAATTTTAGTGTATATGCTATGTATGCATGCATGTATGTATGTATGTATGTATGTATGTATGTATGTATGTATGTAGGTATAGTATGGGAATGCATGTGCATGTGAATACTGGTGGCCTAGGATCGAGGGCATCAGATCCCCTGGAGTAACACATGCTTCTGAGCTGTTGTGAGCCTTCCAGGGTAAGTGCTAGGAGCTGAACCTGGATCTTTTGGAAAAGCAGCATCCTTAACTCTGGAGCTATCACTGGAGGGCAGTTAAGCATTAGTCAGTTTTTCTGTCTGCCTTTCTTTCTTTAGTTTTCTTCCTTCCTTTCTTTCTTTCTTTCCTTTCTTCAGTTTTTGTTGGAGACAAGATCTCACTATGCACCCGTGGCTGTCCTGGAACTCACTCTGTAGACCAGGCTAGCCTCAAACTTAAGAGATCCACCTGCCTCTGCCTTCTGAGCACTGGGATTAAAGGAATGCACCCACTGTACCCAGCTTAAAAGGGTTCTTAATGGCAGCTCCACATGAGTTGTAAAAGGACTCTTAGTACTTGGGGCACACCTTTCTTACATGATCTTTCACTGGGCAGTGAGGCAGCAAGGTCCAGAGTCTTAATGTGTATCTGTCAACATACTTCTCAGACAGGGCTGAACCAGGGTCCCCCACAGATCCCTACACATAGAATATATCTGCATATACAGACACATATCCACATAAATACAAATAAATAAATAAATTTAAAGCCCACGAGTAGCTACATAGCCCGGGGTTAAAGGTCAGAGGAGGGCAGACTGAGAGCTCACTGGCCACCCAGTGGAACCAAAATGGTCAACTTCAGGTTCAGTGAGGACCCCATCTACAAGGAATACAGTAGAGAGAGTTAACGTAGGACACCTGGTGTCTTCCTCTGACCACACACACACAGACACACACACACACACACACACACACACACACACACACACACACACACACACGCCCCTCAAGATTGTTTTCTGCTCTCATTTAGCAACTTCAGTTGCACAGCGCAGCTGAGACAGGAGCTCTCCCCCAACTGGTTTCCCTTCTGAAGGGGGTTCATGCTTACCCTGGCATACATGCTTACATGCATGTAGCCTGCACTGCACAGTGCAGTGTGTGTCTTTGTTTGAAGAGCACTCTATACCTCTTCCCTTTAGTAATTAAAACCAAGATGACTCTGTAGGAACGTGCTGCCAAACCTGACCCCGAGTTCAGCTGAGGAAGGACTCTTGGAATTGTCTTCTGACCCCTGCCCACTCACACACAAACGATAAAACAATAAAAATTTTACAAAATTTAATCTGTCTCTTTAGTACCACAAAAAGTGAATTATCCTAGGACATACATTTTTAGAAGTCAACCAATGTCCGGGGCCTAGAAAGATGACTTAGTGGTCTTTTTTTTTTTTTTTGGTTTTTTTTTTTTCGGAGCTGGGGACCGAACCCAGGGCCTTGCGCTCGCTAGGCAAGCGCTCTACCGCTGAGCTAAATCCCCAACCCCTGACTTAGTGGTCTTGTTTTTGTTTTACCCAGGGCCTTGCGCTTCCTAGGCAAGCGCTCTACCACTGAGCTAAATCCCCAACCCCTGACTTAGTGGTCTTAAGACACTGTCTGTTCTTGCAGAGGACCTGAGGTCAGTTCCCAGCGCCTGTGCCATGGAGCCCACAAATGACAGTCACTCCAGCTCTAAAGGATCCAATGCCTTCTTCAGGCTTCTGAGGGCAGCGCCACCCCCCTCCCCCCAGCAGATACACTTAGACAAGGACACATAAATTAAAAGACATAAATCAAAAAAATCAGTGTAGTCCATCATATTTATAGGCTAAAAAATCTCGCAGATAGATGGAACCAGTTAAAAACATTAGCAGATGTTGGTCCCACCTCTTCACAAACCACTGGAGAACAGAAGAATCCAAAAGCATCCTTAACTTATGAGGTACCACTGAGAAACCCAGTCAGGAACACTGGGGCATGCCTGTAATCTCAAGATTCAGAAAGCAGAGGCAGGAGGAGGACCTTAAGTTCAAGGCCAGCTCGGGCTACAGAGGAAGACCCTGCCTCACGAATCTCCTGCTGCAGAAAGGTAGCACAAGATGTTATCCCGGAACTGGGGAGCCTGAGGCAGGAGGAACCGGAACCATGCCCTAAAAACTAAAGTATTAAACAATACCTAAAAGACAATGGCACGTCAAGCAGGACACTCTCCGGTGTGCCATCAGACACACGGACAGCGAGCGGTCCAGGCCAGATCTGTCAATCACATGCAACACAGCCCACCGCCCTTCTGCAGAGAGAAGCGGGAGGAGGGAGCAGCCCTATGCAGTTGTGATGTAGACGGAATGTTCTGAGTGGTTTTGTTTCATTTTGGTGCTAGGAATGGAACAGAGGGCCTTGCCGTACCAGGCAGGTAGGTTCTCTGTCGTTAAGCTGCCCACCCGCTAGATCGTCCAAATTCGTATACGGAGACCTAGTGCCCAGAAGTAGCATATTTGGAAGTGGGGCTTAACTAAAGGAGCATGAGCTGAGAGTGAAAGCCTTATAAAAAAGCTCCCGCCCCCGCCCTTGGAAGAGAGAGCCCAGGCGAGGAGGTGGATCCACTGCCCAGATGCAGCCACGCCCGATGACCTGAGTCCCATCCCTGGACCCACAAGGTGCAAGGAAAGAACCGATCTGTAAGCTGTCCTCTGGTTGTCTATGTGCTGAGGTACGCACGCAAATAAATAATGTCAAAAGGAAGCTGGTGGAAGGAAGACTAAATTAGTAAAGCCATTATAGAAATTCGTGGAGGTTCCTCAAAACAATTAAAAATAGAATTACCAGGGGTTGGGGATTTAGCTCAGCGGTAGAGCGCTTGCCTAGGAAGCGCAAGGCCCTGGGTTCGGTCCCCAGCTCCGGGAAAAAAAAAAAAAAATAGAATTACCATATGACCCAGTTACGGGCGTCTACCCCAAGCAGAGACACTTGCACGTCCATCTGTCCATCTGTGTTCACGTTGCCCTAGTCCTGATGGCATGATGGTGGAGGTGCCCACCAGATCCGTGGGTAAGATAAACCCAGTGTAGGGCTGGAGAGATGGCTCAGAGGGCAAGAGCATTGGCTGCTGCTCTACCAGAGCACCCGGGTTTAACGCTCAGCACCCACATGGTGACTAGTGAGCATCGTGACCACCTAACTTCAGTTCCAAAGGGCACCAGGCACACATGTGGTACACAGATATGCACATAGGCAACACACCCACACAATACAATAAAAATGAATAAAGTAAAAACTGAAAAAGTTAAAAAGTTGTACATACACACAATGGAAGATTATTCAGCTATAAAGAAAAATAAAATTGTGAATTTTGAAGGAAAATGGATAGCTCTGGAGAGGGGTGACAAAGTTGGAAAAACAAGGGTTCAAGTCCCAGAATCCACATGGTAGCAGGAACCCCAGAGCACAGTGTTTTCTGACTTCACATGCTCCCAACCCTCCAAAATGGATGTTAGTCTGAAAAAACAAACAAACAAACAAAAAAGACAAAAAGGTCTCTCTCCTTCTATTCAGACCAAAGCCTGCAATGAAAGTCAGTGTGATGAAGTCCAACTCTGGAGAAGAGGTCAGGGAGGGTGATACTCAGTGATGAGAAAGACTGGAAGGGGGTACAAGAGGGAAAGAAACCACAAAAGCACATCATGTTCAAGAATGTCATTAACATCTAACATATTATGTTTATTTAAAATAAAGACTTTAAAGGGTCCTCTTGAGGAGAGGGGGTGTTGGGTAGGTTAAGGCCTCAGAAAGCACCTGGCCCCTGAGCCGTCTGGAAGCAGGAAGCAGCCCTCACCAGGCCTGCAATCTGCGGCTGCCTTCACTGTCAGGCCGAGTGACCTAGGGAAGTCAGTCAGACTGCTCGGAACCGCTAAGATAAGGTGCCACAGTGTGGGCTACAGAGGCCTGCGTCTCCAGACAAGCAAGCCATCAACTATTCCCATCAGGCTTTCTTCTCCCACAGGCTGCCTGGAGTCACCCCGAAGCAATTCCCAGACTTAGGGTCTCACACTGACTTCTCAGGCAGCTCATTATGCGAGTCTGTCAGCTCCCGCTGAGTGAAAGCTTCTTGGCTCCTGTAACCAGGATTGCCTTTAAATTTCAGAACTTCTGTCGCAATGTCCTTGGGGAGGGCCCAGAACTTTTAACAGACATTCAGAGACACTATGACTCAAACACAGATAGAGGACCGGCAGAGACCTCAGCCCGAAGAGATAACCTTTAGAAACTGCTCACCAAGGAGTGGGGAACAGTCGAGACGATGACCTATGGCACACTGAAGAAGCCAGAAGCCAGAAAAACCTCCCATGTGCGTGGACCAGTGGGGTATTGTGAAAATAGCTATACTGCTAGAAGCAATCTACAGATTCCACATAATCCCCACCAAAACTCCATCATCAGTTTTCACAGAAACAAAAAAGGCAATTCTGTACTGTGAAGGCCTCTTCCCAGCCCTGGGGAGGCAGAGGCAGGAAGATCAGGAGTTCAAGGTCATCCTTTACTACACAGTGAATTTGAGGCCAGCTTGGGATACCTGAGACACTGTGTCAAAATCTAGCTCCTGGGCTGCTGAGGTGGCTTCTGCAGTAAAGGCGCCGGTCACCGTGCAGAGGCCCTGAGTCAAGGACATCCTGCAAGGTGTCTTCTGTCTGCTTTCACAAGTGCTCGAAAGCATGCATACTATAAACGGCTGAGTGTAAACAGACCAATCCACCACCGCCCATATCACAGCAAAGGAAAGGACCGGCTTTAAAAGAGAGACGTCCCTTTCCCTTTCTTTCCCTACAGGCAGCAGAAGCCTGTCAGGAGCAGCACCCCGCTCAGATGAGTCTTAGTCACCCCAGGAGCTTGTTTGGAGGTCAGCAGGGGCTGCAGCTGCTCTATGCTGGAGACAGGAGCACAGTCCTCCAGACTGGGTGGGGCCAACATGGAGCAAGATGGGAAGGGACACCGGCTGAGCCAGCCAGTTCAGCCCATTCAACCCGGCTATAAATCGGCTATAAATCGGTCACAGTCAGCTAACACTCACCCACCTTCCTTCCTTCCTTCCTTCCTTCCTTCCTTCCTTCCTTCCTTCCTTCCTTCCTTCTCTGTTTCTATCCTTTCGTCTTATTGTACGAACTGGTGCTCACACATAGGGACTAGTGTGAACTTAAAGGTGCATTACACTTTTACTTCATTTTAAATCTTTTTTTTTTTTTTTTTGGTTCTTTTTTTCAGAGCTGGGGACCGAACCCAGGGCCTTGCGCTTCCTAGGCAAGCGCTCTACCACTGAGCTAAATCCCCAACCCCCATTTTAAATCTTTTGAGAAATGTTTTTTGGATTTATTTTATGTGTGTGGGTGTTTTGCCTGCTTGTATATATGTGCACCATGTGTGTGGCTGGTGGCCAACGAGGACAGAAGGTGCTGGGTGCCCTGGAACTGGATCTAGGTCTTCCACAAGAGTGACACCTTCCTAACCTCCAAGCCATCTCTCTAGTCTTCACTTTGTAGTTTGACTTCTAGTAAATAATTCCCTTGATTTTTTTTTTGAGCTGTTATATTGTTACATTTCTAACAATTTTTACTTAGTGTACTCTGTGTGTGTACATGTGTGGAAGTTAGAAGTTAACCTGGGGAAGTGGGTTCTCTGCTTCTACAAAGTGGGTTCCGGGAAGTCATCTCAGGCTGTCAGGCTTGGAAGCAAATGCCTTTACCTGCTGAGCCACTGCACCGATCCTGATCCCCATTCTCCTGTCTCTAAGCACACTTGACCCAGCCCCTCAAGTGCTGCAACACTCAGGAGAGCAGGCCCTGCACCTCATCTGGGTTCATCCTGCTATCGTGGGCGAGGGTGACCAGCCTTGAGGTCATGTGAAAGGGGAGCTGGCTCTGCCCTTTGCCAGCTGGGGCATTGGGTGAGCGAGCCAGGACAGTGCTAGAGGGCTGGCCATGGAGGTGTGGGTGAGGGAGAGCTGGCCATGGAGGTGTGGGAGGGAGAGCTGGCAAAGGGCTGGCCATGGAGGTGTGGGTGAGGGAGAGCTGGCAAAGGGCTGGCCATGGAGGTGTGGGTGGGGGAGAGCTGGCCATGGAGGTGTGGGTGAGGGAGAGCTGGCAGAGGGGTGGCCATGGAGGTGTGGGTGAGGGAGAGCTGGCGGTTGACCAGCTCAGCTACCACGCAGGCCCGGATCCAGGGCTCTGAGTCAGCCCACCTCAACCTCTACCCCATCTGTATGAGCTGGAGCACATGAAGGGACGGTCCTGCAGATCCAGTGCTGCAGGATCTCCATGTCACAGGGCAACAAGAGGACATCTGAGAAGTCCTGGTGAGGATCCAGTCAGTATTGATAAGTGTAGAAGTCAGAGGCCTTGAGCCAGATCAATGATTCATTGCAATGAACATTTGCAAGTAAAGAAGTGTGGACAAGAGGGTGGTATACTAGGGGACATACTGTGACACACTACGGCTTCCACAAGGACATCTGACAGGATAATAGAGGTGAGAGGCCTCACATGGTGGGTGGGAAGCTCTTGATGCCTGGTCCAGGCAGGAGAGATGAAGCTGGCTCAATCTACTGCACTGACAGGCTATCAGGCTGCAGCCAGGGTCCCAGCATCTAAGAGGCAGCCTTATGCAAGACACAGTGCCGTTTGCAGGTGCCCTTCACACATCTCCCTGTGTACTCTGGATTTGTTTTTATTTCTGTGTGTGCAAAGACACAGAGGCCAGAGAGATCAGAGGATCCTTTGGATATGTAGGTACATAGGAACGGCCCAACATGAACACTGGGAACCAAACTGGGGTCCTCTACAACAGCTATGAGAGCTCTTAGCCACTGAACCACCTCTCCAGCCCCGCTATGCACATAAAAAAATACATTGTGTGTGTGTGTGTGTGTGTGTGTGTGTGTGTGTTGTGTGGGGTATGTGTTGTGTAGGGTGTGTGTGTGTGTGTGTGTGTGTGTGTGTGTTCTAACATCATTTCTGTTACTATGATAAAATACACTGACCAAAAGCAACTGAGAAGAGGACATGCATTTGCCACATACAACCATATAACCCCAGGTTACAGTCCTTTACTTAGGGAAGTCACAGAGGTGGGAGCTTAAGAAGGCTTGCTACACCACAATCCATCAGGAGAAGCAAGGGAGGAATACTGCCTGCTGACTGCTTTCTCCTCCTACAAGTCAGGGCACTCACTGACAGGCACAAAGTATGACAGGCGCGCACGCGCGCGCTTGCGCACACACGTGCATGCATGTTATTTCTTGAGAAAAGGTGTGAGTGAGTAGTTCAAGCTGTCCTGGAACTCACTGTGTATCCCAGGCTGACCAGGATCACTCAAAGCAATTCCCTTCAATATATGTCCTTTCCACTACATTTATTGTGCATGTGTGCACACACGTGTGTGTAAGCATTCAGTGGTACATTCATGGAAGCCCGAGCACAGCCTTTGGTTGTCAGTTCTCTTCTTCCACTGCTTTGGTCCCACGCATTGATCTCAGGTGAGCCAGGCTTGGCAGCGGGCATCCTGACCTGCACTCCCATTTGCCAGCCCCTCCCTAGATTTTCAGTCTGTTGAGTCTAGGATACAGAACCCCAACAACAGAGAGTTGGCTGTACTGTGAGGAAAAGACCCAGCCAAGCTCTGTCCCTCGGGAGTGGAGACAGCTAAGGACTGCAGCTTTCTCAGGACTTGGGTGATCTTTATTTTTTTATTCTTTTTTAAAGATTTATTTTATGTGTATGAGTACACTGTAGCTGTCTTCAGACACACCAGAAGACGGCATCAGATCCCATTACAGATGATTGTGAGCCACCATGTGGTTGCTGGAATTGAACTTAGGACCCTTGGAAGAGCAGTCAGTGCTCCTAACTGCTGAGCCATCTCTCCAGCTCTTGGGAACTCTTTAGAACTCTGAGGTTCTATCAGGAAAAGTACAAAGAAGAAAAGGAAACCAGAGCCTCCAGGATCTCAAAAGCTACACACAAGCGTCAGGGACCAATTTTCACAATTATTTTAAGATAAAGAATAATACTTTCTTTCCTATTATTGTTATTGTTGTTGTTTTGTTATTTCACAGACCCTGGCCTTAGTATGTAGCCCAGGCTAGCCTTGAGCTGTACTTTTTCCTGCCTTAGTATTCATGCCCAACTCAATACCTAACTGGCAATATGAGCCGGCAGTGGTGGCTTCTCACACCTGTAATCCCAGCACTCGGGAGGCAAGGGCAAGAGGATTTCTTGAGTTCCAGGCCAACCTGGTCTATAAAGAGAGTTCTAAGACAGCCAGAACTACTCTGTCTTAAAACAAGGCAAAGCAAAACAAACAAAACTCTGGCCATGGAAAAGAACTGATGTCTTAAAATTTCATATAAAGAGGTAGGAAACCAAATATTAGTGGCACACACCTTTAAACCTAGTACTTGGGAGGAAGATGCAGGACAATCTCTGTGAGTTTGGGGCCAGCCTGGTCTACATAGGGAGTACTAGACCAGCAGTGTCATATAATAGATCCTTTCTTAATAACCAAACAAACGAATGAATAAAATGAATGAATGAATGAATGAATGAATGAATGAATGAATGAAGAGCAGGGGCTGGAGAGACAGCTCAGAGACTAAAGCAGTGGCTGCTCTTTCAGAGGGCCCAGGTTCAGTTTCTAAAACTCACGCAGTGGCTCACAACTATGTGTAATTCCAGTTGCACATAAAATGTCCTCTTCTAACTCTGTGGGCATCATGCATGTGTTCAGTGTATGTACATGCAGAGAAAACACACATACACATGAAATTAAAAATAAATCAAAACAACAACAGCCCAAAAGAGGTTGGGAGCTATGGCAAGAACGGTTCAGTGGGTAGAGGACCTTGCCACCGAGCCTGACGACCTGAGTTTCATCCCCAGATCCCACATGGTGGAAGGAAACAGGTGACTCTTGCAAACTGTACTCTGACCTCCTTACGTGCGCTGTAGACGTGCCACATGCATGCATGCACACATAATAAAAATAAAAATTAACTTCTCCGCCTTAGAATAAGCACCCTTTGGAAACTGTAACTAAAAGGAGTGGATGGATTCCTTTGTGAACACCAGCCCTCTTTGTAAACACAATAAGCTGCCTTGTGAAAGCAAAATGGATTTCAGCAATTCTGCCGCCTGACGCTGGATTTGGGGACATGGGACAGGTGATCTGAAAACCATTCTTTTGTCTTTTCCTATTGAAATTGGAGGGCTGGAGAGATGGCTCAGTGGTTAAGAGCACCCAACTGCTCTTCCAGAGGTCATGAGTTCAATTCCCAGCAACCACATGGTGGCTCACAACCATCTGTAAAGAGATCTGATGCCCTCTTCTGGTGTATCTGAAGACAGCTACAGTTCTTATATGTCTAAATAAATAAATCTTTAAAAAAAAAAAAAAAAAATGAAATTGGAATGGTGGCTGGGGAGACGACTCGGCTGTGAAGGGCACCGGCTGCTCCTGCAGAAGATCTGGGTTCCACTCCCACAGAGCAGCTCACAACTGTCTGTAGTTCCCGGGAATCAGATGCCTCTTCTAGGAGACCGGACACATACTTGACATGATACACTCATGCAGGCAAAATACCCAGGAATCTAAAAACAAATCTTTATAAAACCCCAGACGTCGCCTTTCTTTCCTGGGAACATCTTTTCCCAGCCCCTGGGACTTCTGGACGTCCGGTCTGACCCTTTCCACCTGGCTTCCCACAGCATGCCAGCCTCCCCATCGCTTAGCCACAGTCTACACAGCATGCCAGCCTCCCCCATCGCTTAGCCACAGTCTACACAGCATGCCAGCCTCCCCCATCGCTTAGCCACAGTCTACACAGCATGCCAGCCCTCCCCCATCGCTTAGCCACAGTCTATGTGTGCGGATATATGAATATATTCCTACTTCCTGTCTCTGCCCCAAACCCCCAAGCTCACGGTGTTGGAAGCAAGGACAATGTCAGCCCCCAAGTACAGTGTCCTGCACACAGAAAGTGCCAATAGGCATTAATCAAGTTCATTTTAAAAATGGGTCTTGGGGCTAGCAAGATGCTCCGTGGTTAGGAACATTGGCGATTCTTACTGAAGACCTGGGTTCAGTTTCTAGCACTCACAACCATTTGTATCTACAGAACCTGATAACTTTTCTGACCCCCTCGGGCATCAGGTCTGTGCATGGTACACATAAACACATGTAGGTAAGATATTCATATATGGGGGTTGGGGATTTAGCTGAGTGGTAGAGCACTTGCCTAGCAAGCGCAAGGCCCTGGGTTTGGTCCCCAGCTCTGAAAAAAAGAAAAAAGAAGAAGAAGAAAAAGATATTCATATATGTAAAATAAAACGATCTTTAAATTTTTTAATTAAAAGGTAATAAAAATGGGCTCTGAAGTCAGATGTAGTGGCATGTGCCTTTAATCCCAGCACTCAGGAGGCAGAGCAGGTGGACCTCTGAGCTTGAGGGTAGCCTGGTCTACACTGTGAAACCCTATTCAGGAAAAAAAGGGGTGGTGGCTCTTCTTCAGAGAATGGAGGGTAGCTCAGTCAATCAGCGAAGTGGCTGCCTTGAGTTCCCTAGAATCTGTAAATGACGAAGCTTGGTGTGGTGTAACAGCATCTGTGACCCTCATCCTGTGTGTAGTGGGGAGGTCAGATAAAGGCAGGACGCCAGGAACTTTAGCTAATCTGTCATTTCTGGGGTCAGTGAAATCCTGTCTTAAAAATACAATAGTGACGCAAAGGCAGGCGAATCTGTGAGTTTGGGGCCAGCCTGGATTCAGAGTGAGTTCCAGGACAGCCAGGGCTACACAGACATCCTGTCTCGAAGAACAGCAATAACATCAAGGAGGCAGAGTGTGGGCACCAAATAACGGCTCCCGAGGTAGCCTTTGGGGACCTATGCAAGAACTGAATCCATTCTTGGCTCCTTCCCCTTCTACATCTCTGGAACAGCAATTCTGCAGTCACTCCAAGTACACGGAAACCCGAGGCAGGAAAGAAGCCAAATCCAAATTTGATCTCATGAACCCCAGAGCGGAAGGAAAGAACTGACTTCCTCAAGGCTTCTGAGACCTCATACACCTGACTCATTCCATACGACAAATAAATGTAAATAAAAAACCAGAGCCCGATCGAGGAAGGCTGACCTCTTACCTCATACACACATGCACAATGTGAACCAGTGCATGCACACACACACAAAGCCACTTACACACGCATACATGAAAGAAAAATTTTAAAATGGGTCCCTGATGGCTGGTGCATGCACAAAACCCTGTGTTCAATCCTGAGTACCACAAGAGCTGGGTGTGGGTTGAGGTAAGAGATCTTCCTGGGCTATACATTGTGCTGTAGGGTTGAGTTTCAGGCTCTCCCAAACAAACAAAAGACAAATAAATGTTTTTAAAAAAGAATCCTGGGCCTGGGGATTTAGCTCAGTGGTAGAGCGCTTGCCTAGCAAGCACAAGGCCCTGGGTTCGATCCACAGCTCCGAAAAAAAGAAAAAAGAAAAAAAAATAAAAAAAAAAATAAAAAAGAATCCGTGGGGTGTGGTTAGTGGGTAGCACAGATCTCTCATCCCAGTTCTAAGGAGGTAAAGGCAGGAAGACCAGGAGTTCAAGGCTATCTTTTGTTTGTTTGTTTGTTTGGAATCCGTGGGTGGTTCAAGACAGGTTTCTCTGTGTAGCCCTAGCTGTCCTGCAACTCGCTTTGCAGACTAGGCTGGCTTCGAACCCACAGATCCTCTCAAGTTTATCTTTTAAAAGTGAGTTTGAGGGGTTGGGGATTTAGCTCAGTGGTAGAGCGCTTGCCTAGCAAGCGCAAGGCCCTGGGTTGGTCCCCAGCTCGAAAAAAAAAAAAAAAAAAAAAAAAAAAAAAAAAGGAAAAAAAAAAAGTGAGTTTGAGGCAATCCTGGTAATAAAAGCGCCCGCCGGGTTGGGGGTGGTGCACTGGAGAGAGTGCTTAGTGGTTAAAGTGCACTCGCTACTCTTCCAAAGAACTTGAGTTCCCTACTCACACATCACACATATACACATAAAATGAAAACTTTAAAAAAAGGGTACCCTCTATGTCCACCCAGCTCCCCCTATCCTTTTCTGAAAGTTCTCAACGGATCCTTCATCAGATCATTCTAGTACAGCTCTTCAGTCGCTTCTCTCCAACTGTGTGTCTTGCAAACTTGCAGTCTTTGCCCTACCTCCTCCCCACATCCCCCTCCCACAATAACAGATCACTTATCCTTACAATGTCTTCACCTCCATAACTCTGACGCCCTCTTTCCTCACGAAGTCACCCTTTATTCCAGGACAAGCTCTTGTATATCCTTCACTCCCTCTGGCCCGAGGCCACTCCGCTTGTCCATCACTCCAAGCTCAGCTGCACCTGTCCCCATCCTCATCCCGCCTCCGCCCCTTTCCCTACTGCCCGGGAGCCGCACCTGGCCTGAGCCTCGTCCAGGCTCTGGTCGGTGATGGCCATGATCTGCTGCAGGACGTCGCTCGTGTCATGGCCCAGTGGAGCTGTGGGCGGCGGGCGGCGCGGGGCGGGCTGTGGCGGCACGGGACGCAGAGGGGCGGCCATGAACTACGGGCCGAGCGAGCGCAGAGGGACAGGTCCGGTCCGGGAGCTTGCGCGCAGCAACTAACCGCCCTGGACCCAGGGACCACGCCTCCTTCAAGCCCGCCAGCCAATCGCCGCTGTGCACTGCCCACGGAAACACCCTTTTCATCAATCTTCTCTGTGCACCGCCCCCTCTCTCGTGACGCGCAGCAAACAGCCTTCTCAACGGCTGCTGAGGGTTGAGGGTTGTCTAGGAAACAGGGATTCTCTTCTGAGCTTCTCAACCCCCAGGACACACCCCCTGTGGGCGCTGTCACCAATCAGCACCAAGCACTGTTCCCCCTCCCCGGTGACTAGCTTGAAACTTGCTTTCTCAACTGCCAGTAAGAACCGGATTGAGGGTTGCCATGGTAACGACTACTGCCCACATCTGCTTAAATCTGGTGCACTTTACGGTTCCCTTCCCCCTCTCAGGCCCTCACCCCTTGCATGTTCTAGTGCCTCTGCCTTCTCTCTGGTCCTGGATCTGCTTAGGTTATCACTTCTTCACAGGGCCCAGGTTCTTCACAGCCGTCCACATCTGAGTTTCCTTCCTCAGAGGCCTGCATCCTCACGGCTCCCCATCTCCATACTCTCCTTCCTCAGAACTTTCCAAAAATTTGCGGGTGGGAATGGTGACACATGCCTTTAATCCCTGCATCAGGGAAGAGGATCTCTGTGAGCGCCAAGCCAGTCTGAGTTTCTGGACAGCCAGGGCTATGCAGAGAGACCTCGTTCAAAAATAAATAACGTGAGACAGATGCTCATATAGCCCATGCTGTCCTCAAGTTTGCTTGTATGTAATGAAGGTTGACTGAATTTCCTATGATGGGAGCGTTGTTTTGAACTTTCTTCTACCTCTACCTCCTAAGTGCTGGGATGAGTGGTGTTTGCCGCAGGGCCCTGTTTGTGTGGTGATGGGGATGGAAGCCGGGGCAACATGCATACAGACAAAACCCCAACCTAACTGCATCTGCACCCTAACTTTTCAACTTCTTGAGGCAGCTCCTCGTATAGTCCAAACTGACATCAAATTCACTAGTAAGAGTGCCCTTGAGGTTGGGGATTTGGCTCAGTGGTAGAGCGCTTGCCTAGCAAGCGCAAGGCCCTGGGTTCGGTCCCCAGCACCGGAGGAAAAAAAAAAAAAAGAGTGCCCTTGATCCCCTGCCTCCCTCTCACTGCCCTGGCTAGTTCCTCAGAACTGTGGATCCTCCTCATAGCTCTCCACAGCGCTTCAGAATTCCCACTTCCAGTCCTGCCTCTTCCTCAAGGCCTGCCATACCTGAGTCCCAGGAGCCTCGGAATTTCTGCTCCTTTTCAGTTTCTCACATCTGGAGTTCGCCCCAGCAGCCCTCATGGTACTCAACTCTTCCTATGACTCCTCAGAACTCTTCCCACCTCAAGGGCATCAGTGTCTCCAATACATGACTTTTCCTGGGGCGACCACTCCAGATAAATTGGACGAAGAAACAATTGCACTCAAGTGCAGCTTTGTGACCTGGGGACTTTACTGAGATTCCTCACAGGTGATGGGCACTTAATTCCTCACAGGTACAGCACTTAAACATATCATCGCTTCCCTCCCCTCACTTTGAGTTTATCATCTTTATCAGGAGAGCTGTCCTGTCTGTAAGTCCTGTGTTTCTACAAAAGCATATTAGTGGTCCAAACTTGTGAGGTCAAGCATGAATGAACATAGCGTTTCATTCAACATGGCAGTGACCATCTCCAGCCTGGAGAGTTAGCTATACAGCGGTTTCCCATAAGTCCTGGGCCCCTCAGGCATAATCTTCTTTGGTTGGTCACCAGAATCCTGTTATAACCGTATGAACCTTCTCTGCCCACCAGCTCTGAATGAAGATAGACATATTCATCCATAAACGCCTAGGCCTTATAGCTAGGCTTGTTCCCACCTAGCTTGTACAACCACTATCCACCCATTTATATTATTCTATGTCTGCCTCGTGGCTTGTTACCGCTCAGTCTCTAGAACCAGGGCCTGCTTCTTCCTCCGGGATGGGCTTCTAGAGCCTGACTCTTTCAGAGTTTAGTATCTCCCTGGAAGTCCTGCCTACTATCTCCAGCTTCACTGTAGGCTTTAAAAACAAACAAACAACCCTCTCTATTTTTAAAGCTTTTATTTTATTTTATTATTTTTATTTTATTTTTAAAGCTTTTCATTAAAACCAGCCAGAAGGGGAGAGAGGGAGCGTTTACAAAAATCAGCATCTGAATAAAACAAAGACATTCTTTACACAGTGCACAAAAAGAATATCCCTACAACCAGGTCTTTCTCTAAACCGTTTCCCTTTTATGAGGCTGAGGGGGCAGATGAAAGGTATAGACTTGCGTGGATGGCAGGAAGGAAGGTAGAACCTAGTACTTTTCTACACTGGAGAAGTCAACTCTATGTATTGCTTTAGCAAGATCCAGCGTAGGTGACCTCAACCTGTTCTTTTAGAAATTTCATCATCCTCTGTGTGTGTGCACGTGAGTGTGTGTCCATGCACGAGTGTGTGTGCGTGTGCATGCATGTATGCGTCCATGCATGCGTGCATGTGTGCGTGTGTGTGTGTGCACGCACACCACAGAGCATATGTGGAGGACAGAATAATTTTCAAGACTTGGGTGGTCTTCCCTCCCAAGTCCAGGGATTGGACTTTTGTCACCAGGCTCGGTAGGAAGCCCCTCACCTGCTGGTGTCCCTGGACCCAGTCACTCCTTCGGACCCCAGAATTCCACATCTAGCAAATGCTAGCACATGGCTGAAGAATGGAGACTTTGCTGAATACCAATCCTCTGGGGTATCTCAAGGCAAAGAACTCTCCCCGGCCTTTGGTCTCTCTTGCTTGGGATGTCTCAAAAGGAGGGGAAAAAAAAAGGACACAAATCCCTCTCCAGTCACAGAGTCTCCCGGAATGTTTGCTTAGAGACAGAATTCAGGTGAAGGCTTGAAGGGTCAGCACAGCTGGGAAGTCAGTCCTCCTTCTGCTGTTACTGAAGAGGAAACTCAAGCAGCAAGTGTGTGGGAGGGTATGGGAGAGGAGACCTCGCCCGTCAAGATATTCAAATGCTTAAGCCCCAGCCACAGGAAGTAATAGAACCCTCGAAGGTGGGCCCACAGTGGGGCCTTGTACAAAAGGTCAGACAGAGGCACAGCACTGCACAGGCCTGATCTGGGAGGAGGGAGATGACTGTAAGTTCCAATGACCTAAAAGAGACAAAAATGGTCTAAAAGAGACAAAAATGCCACCCAGCAGAGCAGTCAAGAAGGAAAAGCTGGGGGTTGGGGGATTTAGCTCAGTGGTAGAGCGCTTGCCTAGGAAGTGCAAGGCCCTGGGTTGGTCCCCAGCTCCGGGGGGGAAAGCTGGGGTGGGCAATGACTCAGCACTTTTTTTTTTTTTTGGTTTTTTTTTTCGGAGCTGGGGACCGAACCCAGGGCCTTGCGCTTCCTAGGCAAGCGCCTACCACTGAGCTAAATCCCCAACCCCGACTCAGCACTTCTTAAAGCGCTTGCTGCTCAGGTGTGAGGACCAGAATTCAGACCCTCACAGATCCACAGAAACACAGGGGTGGGGAGGCGGACTGACCTGTGGGCAGACGGGATTGCCCAGGGCACACTGGCCACTGAGACTAGCTGTATTGGTGAGCTCTGGCTTTGATGGAGGCCCCGCTATGTGGACTAAGGCAGTCTTGCCTTCAGGGATGACTTCTGATTTATCTCCAGCCTCCACCCAAGTGCAGAAATCTGTGCACGGCTAGGCACTCTCCTTTAATCCCAGCTCTCAGGAGGCAGAGGCAGGCTGATCTTCCTGAGTTAGAAGCCAACCAGTGAGTCCCTTTCTCAAAGAAACAAACAAAAAGCATAAATCTTAGAAGTGGAGAAGGAAAAAGGAAACATAAAAGCTGACAAGATCAGTCCCGGAAAGAGGCTGGGTGAGGCCGACAAAGGACAGCCACTAAGGTCAGGTAAGACAGAGCTGGCTTCTGGAGGCCAAGTCAGGATTTGACTGGCTACCTCCATGCCCAAAGTGACCCATGTCCAGTAGGCCTGGACCTCCTAGGAGGTAGGGACGCTGTCCTTCGTGGACACCTGGCTGCAGGAGTTCATGGGCTGTCACCTTGGAACATGAGGTTTTGCCAGCTGCCGTTTCTGTGGTTGTGTGGGGTTTAGAATTCTGGTAACGTTTTTGAGGTACGACTGCTACAGCCCCGTAAGGAGTGGGGAGCTTGGCTGCGGTTTGTCAGGAGGCTGTGCTCAAAGAAGAAACAGGAAGAAAGAAATTAGATTCAAAGATCTCAATATCCTTTCCCCTCTTTCTTTATCTTTCCAGTGACGGGGTGAAACCAGAGGATTAAGGATGAGAAAAAAAAAAAAAACAGCAAAAAAAGCGAAGGCCCACTACAATCTAGTGGAAGGGTCAGAAGAGTTCAGTTTTCTGTTGTTTTTTCCTTTTGGACACGGTTCGCAGGACAGAAGATCTGTGCTGGGGAACGAGCCTAGAGTGTGCAGGGTCCCGGCAGTGGGAAAAGCCAGAACATTTACTGTAGAAAGACAAGCGTTTTCAGTTCTTTAGAAATGGATGCTTTAATGCCTTAAGAATTTGGCCTCAGATAAGACAGAGGTTCAAATTCCTGCTGCTATTCGGCATGGGAATCCGAGGTGAGAGCATAACCCTGACTCCTCTCTGGTGAGAGGGAGCAGGGAACCAAGTTCACAGCGGCTCACGCTGCCTGACAGGAGGCTTCCTAGGCAGGGAGGGGGCTGACCTCAGGCCTGGCATATCTGAGGTCTCAGGGGACTCAGAAGGCGAAAGTCCAGGTAAGCTTGTGACTTAATTCTAGGCTCCACTCAAGCCCCTTTCTCATGGAGTTTCCTGGTCCCTCCTGGCATATCTATGCTTTTCCACGCTGTACAGTCAGACACAGGCCACGTCTCGATACAGCTTGTCATCCCAGTACCCAGGGAGCCAGGGCAGGAAGACAGCTAAGACTCTGAAGTTATCCTGAGCTGCATGGTAAGTTCTAGGATGGACTGGGTACAGTGTGACATTCTGAGTCGAAAAACAAGGGGGTTTGGGGGGCAGGCAGAAGGAAAAGCAGGATTACACAAACAGGAAATCCACCTAGGTTCTTTGAGAAGGAGATAGGACAGTTGGAGGAAGGACAGAAGCAAAAAGGAAGGAATATTTGTAACACTCCAGGAAGAGACATACAGGACTCTGAGGCAGGACAATGGATTTCAAGACCTGCCTATCTATACAGCAAGTTCAAGGCTAGCCTAGGCCACGGGATTCCATGTTGAAGGATTCTTGGCAGCCCTGAGTCATAATAGATAATTCCAGGACCCTGGGACAGACTGATTGAATTAATGGCAAAACACCAACCAACCAGCAGAAAAACAAAAACAAACCAAACTGAACCAAAACCCAGGTCTGTACCTCAGAGTGGAAAGGCTTGCTCTGTATTGCGGGTCCCTCGCACTAAGGGGAGGCAGGTGAGCCCTCAGGTTGCTCAGTGCTTCTGAGCAATCAGCTTCCGTACAGCACTTGAGAGTGGAGTCTGGACCATCAAGAGTTCAAGGCCATCCTCAGTTACACAGTGAATTCAAGGCCAGCATAGGCTATATGAGATCCTGTCTCAAAAGCAAAACAGAACAACAGAAAGTAGCCTCAGGAAGGCAGTAGCCTCAGGAAGGCAGTAGCCTCAGGAAGGCAGTAGCCTCAGGAAGACAGTAGCCTTCAGTCTACCCTGTAACAGTGGGTGGTATTAACCTGAGACAGCTCTCACCTCTTCTATCCCAACAGCTACAGCACCACGGAGGAAGCAGCAGTCCACAGACGTGCCAGAGATGTACAGTAAAAATATGAAAATGTCTGTTAAAAACCCTAAAACCTGAGATGATTGAGAGCCGGATTGCCAAGTCCCATTTGGATGCTCTCCCCAGGTGCATGGAGATGTCCCCGAATCCCTGTGTCCTGAGGCAGAGCCATGCATCTGCTGGGCGGGCTTGACTCAGGGGCTCTGTGAGTGGCCGTGGGCTGCCGCTGAAGCTCCTGCCTCCTGCCTCGGTCCAAGGTACTAAAGGGTGGAGTCCATCAGTGGGTGGCCATTCTCGGGAAGCATGATCCGGGTGCTGGCACCCGTCCGGGCAGACGATGAATAACGGGCAGACTTGTGGTGCGACCAGCGGAGACATGTGCAACAGAGAAGGCGGCGGAAGGTACGGCGCATCTCAGCGTCTCGGCACGAGTACACCACCGCGTTGACCAGGGAGTTGGCCTCGGCCAGGAGCAGGAAGTACTTCTCCACAGCCAGAACGTTGCAGGATTTACAGTCCAGACCGTCCAAGAGCAGCACCACCTGGCCCGGTGTCCAGCACACCACAAATGCCCCTGCAGGACAAAGGCAGGTTAGTGGGGTGGGGGTGGGGGTTGACTATGTGAGCCACCAGGGCACCTCCTTAAACAGCTCTGTGCTCAGGCAGTGACCAACTGAGTGGCACAAACCACACAAGCTCCCCGTATGAGTAGACCTGCTAAGGGAGACAGACACCTTTCTAGTTTGCCTAGCTGGTTTGCTGGAGCAAAGAATCCCAGGACCAGGGTTGGGGATTTTGGCTCAGTGGCATGACACCTTTCCTAAGGCCCTGGTTCTGGAGCTCCGGGAAAAAAAAAAAAAAAAAAAAAAAAAAAAAAAAGAAAAAGAAAAAAGAATCCCAGGACCCTGGAGCCTTCTCTAGATTTGTTTACTAAGGGGACAGGACAACAATTCATCACGGGATGAGCTGGTTACAGAGTGGGGTGAGGAGTGGGGCAGGTACCACTGGGGAGAATCAATTTTGGATGGGAATAGTGTTCTCCTGTTTCCCCAAAGCCAAAGTAACCACACTACCCCTTACTAAAGCCCCGCAGAGGGACTGAGGACCCACATTCAATTCCAAGGGCCCACACAGAGTAAGGAGAAAACTGATTCCCAGAAATGGTCCCCAGTGAATTGTAGGGTGTGCACACACACCCACTAAATAAATCACAAAGGGGTTTATCTTATTTACGCGTGTGTGGGCGGAGGCCACACGCTCGGGGCTGCTGCTCTGGAGGGTATAAAAAGGCATCAGAGCCCCAGGAGCTGCTGGTGGTTATGAGCAGCCTAATGTGGGTAATGGGAATTAAACTCGGGTCCTCAGGGAGAACAGGAAGTACTCTTAATCACCCAGCCATCTTTCTAGTCCCCCAAATAAACAAACCCCAAAGGGGGGGCCAGGTGCAGTGACACCCACCCCATCAACCGAGGGAAATAGAAAGAGGAAGATCAGGGGGTTTCAAGGCCTGCCTCAGCCACAGAGAGGGTTTGAGGTCCACCTGAACTTCATAAAACCCTGCAATAAAAAACCAAACCCGGGGTTGGGGATTTAGCTCAGCGGTAGAGCGCTTGCCTAGCGAGCGCAAGGCCCTGGGTTCGGTCCCCAGCTCCAAAAATAAAAAAGAAAAAAAAAAAAAAAAAAAAACCAAACCCAAGGGGTTGGGGATTTGGCTCAGTGGTAGAGCACTTGCCTAGCAAGCGCAAGGCCCTGGGTTCGGTCCCCAGCTCTGGAAAAAAAAAAAAACAAACAAACCCAAAAGCCCGTTACTTTTAATCCCAGCACTGGGGGTGGGGGTGGGGGGACAGAGGCATGGATCTGTGTGAGTTTCAGACCAGCCTGTCTACTGAGTGAGCTCCAAGCCAGCCTGGACTATATAGTGGCACCCAACCTCAAAAGAAAGCCAAATAAAAATAACAACCAGGGCTGGAGAGAGACGGCTCGATGGTTAGGAGCGGGTATCACAGTCTCATCCCTAACACCTGTCATCAGGCAGCTCAAGACTGCTTGGGATTTCAGCTCCAAGGGCCCAGGATGCCTCTAGCCTCCACATGCACCTGCACGCATTTGCACAATCCGAGACACGATGTCACAGTCACACAGACACACATGCACAAATAAAAATAAATCTCAAGAAAGAGGGGCTGGGGATTTAGCTCAGTGGTAGAGCGCCACCTGGAAGCGCAAAGGCCCTGGGGTTCGGTCCCCAGCTCCAAAAAAAAAGAAAAAAAAAAAAAAAAAAAAAAAAAGAAAGGCTGCGGACGTAGTGACCCACAGCTTTAAAACTAGCATTTGGGAGGGAGAGGCAGGCAGATCATTCTGAGTCCAAGGTTAGCCTGGTCTACAGAACTAGTTCCAAGACAACCAGGGCTACATAGAGACCCTATCTCGCAACAAAGCAAAGCAAAACAAACCAAGAAAACAAAAGCATCCTGGGCTGAGGATGGCAATTGTGTGGCCAAATGCTTGCCCAAATGCTAGCCCAGCCCATCCTAGCCCTGGAGAGACAAAGGCAAGGAGTCGGGAATCCAAGGTCAAGCAGCCAGCTGGGCTACGTGACTCTGGGCCTCAAACACAATCAATCACACAAAAAAGACCACTAAATGGTTTCCTTTGAGAAACAAATGAAAATTGAAGGGCAGCCTTTCCTCCTGGGCAGGCTTGGCCACAAGACATCTTTTCCTCTTTGGAATCAACGCTTGGTTCAATGCCACAATTACATCTTTTGTTGTCTTCTCCTAGTCATCTCCCCGTGAAACATCCCCTCCCTACTGCTACCTCGGGTCACCTTTTCAGGTCCCCGGGGGTCCTAAAGCTGTTGTCAGAGCACCCACTCACCCAGAATGATGACAACCGTCTTGACTAGGCTGAGCATTGTCTCTCGGTAGCGGGGATGGCAGCTGACGTGCTCCGCCATGCGTTCCACCCGTCTGCGCACATAGAAGAAAATTCGTGTGTAGACGGCTACCATGAGTAGGAAGACAAGCAGGCTGGATAGGGCCCACACAGCCAGGTAGGAGCGGCTGAACAGGGGCACCATTCGTGAGCAGCTGTCCAAGTCACAGAGGCAGTGCCAGAAGTGTGCAGGCAGCAACCCCAGACCCAGCGCAGCCACCCACACTCCCACGATGAGTGTGACCACACGGCCCCGGGGCAAGCGGCTGTGCAGCTGCACAGCCATCACACTGCGGTGCCGTTCCACAGCAATGGCCAGCAACGTGGCCACCGATGCCGTGAGGCTGGTGTCCAGCAGGCCCTGTCGCAGGAACCAGCCTTTGATGGAGAGCCTGGCGGTGCGGGGGCCAGTATGGAACATGAGGAAGAGGTAGGCCATGCCAGCAAAGAGGTCAGCTGCAGCCAAGTTGCCAAGCAGGTAGTATATGGGCTGGTGGAAGCGTCGGTTGGAGGCAATGGCTGCAATAACCAGCAGGTTGGTCAGCAATACCAGCACACTGACTGTCAGCCCCAGGGCCACCACCACCACATCTTTGGGGCGCCAGTGAAGGCTGAGCTCCTTGCCGCTGTTATTATAGAAAAAGCCGATGGTCTCATTGTAGTAGCACTGGCCCATGGTGGCCACCTGTAGATACAGAAAGACGGATCAGTGCAGGTGGCCCCTGATGGAAGGACGGTTGAACAAAGCAGTGGCCAGAGACTTGAATCAAGACTGGGTGAGTGCAACTTACAGACTCAGAGGCCCTCTGCACAAGAAGTCTGTGGTGAGGGCCAAAGTGACCTTAAAAGAGCAAGATCTGTTTATCTACTCGGAAAGCAGGGTCTCCCGATGCATCCCAACTGGCCTAGAACTTGCTGCGAGACCAGGCTGGCCTCAAAATCATAGAGATCCGCTAGCCTCTGCAGAATGGGGCTGTAACAATTAAAAAAGGTTCTCCGATCGGTTTTTTCTTTTCCCCTTTAAACTCTTAAGAACCCAGAGCAAATGCATCCACATTGCAACTCAGTGCCACGTGCCATTAATCGGTGACCGGGTTGGACACCTGTGGTTTCCGATGGGTGTGGGTGGGTTGGCTGGGGTAGCACAAAGGCGGCGTGAGCTGCAGGGTAGCCTTAAGATCAAACTGGTGCCAGAGTCCTTGCACAGTGCAGAGGCCAGGGTGCGTGTGCACACCAGAGCGAGGTCCGTGGTCAACACCCGAGGACAGTGCCAAGGCACGGAGGGGAGTTCGCGCGATCAGAGTAGACTGAGAGACCGCCCAGAAGTTAAGGTATAGGCAAGATTCCTCGCAAGAGCTCTGAAAGCAGTCCATTCCTGGGTGAGACCGAAGGCCAAGGAGGCCTCCAGGACAAAAGAGGGTATTACAGACAACCCTGGGCTAGGAGGATTGTGGAGAAGGGCGCGCCTCGCTTTCTTCGGCCGCCTGCACCCACCCTTAACCGGTTGGTGTTCGTCTTACCTGGGCCTCCAGTCAAGCGGCAGATTGGGCGGGCTCGCGGTGGGTCGAGGCAGGACTGAGACCCATGGCCCTGCAACCCAGCGGTTGCGCAGCGGCGTCCCGTGTGCCTGGAGCCCCCGACCGAAGAGGCGGGAGGGGCGGGGCCTCGAGGCCACGCCCCCACCTGCCCTAGCTCTTGGCCCTTGGGGGTGTTCCGCCCCCAGGAGAGTCCCACCCCCACGTCGGAAGTATAGTCTCCTGAAACTGTGACCGTTCCACCTCCTCCCTACAACCCACGTGGGGCACCCTTTCCACTCTGTCCATCGTTCACCTCACGTGCTTGCCCTTTCCCGCCTTTGGGGCTGAGCCACCTAGCAGTCGGAAAGATCCACAGCGGGGGGCCTCTGCGGTCGCCCCCGTTTCTGTCCAATCCTATACCGAGCTGCAAACCCCGCCCCACTCTGCCGTGGTCAATCTCCCCGCTGGACCCTCGCCCCGCCGCTGCCGAGCTACCCTGCTTCCCGTGGTCTCGCCCCACCCTACCGCTGGCTCAGGCCTGCAGCCTCCTCCCCTGACCTCCCCCGGTCTGCAGCACACAGCCCCATTGTCCCGATTATCTGCACCGAGTTTTATTTGATTGTGTAGAACCGGATCAGGGACACAGCTCTGGCAGGGCCTGAGTGACTGACTCATCTCGAGCTCCAGGCCCTACACTAATTGCCGGTAGGTTTCGCAGGGTGTGTTTTAGAAGTCTTGTTCCTTCATCTGGCTGGTAATAAAGGGGTAAAGGACACTGCTCTTACTGGTGACTTGTCAGCCTTCCAGCACAAAGACGAATGTGCAAGAACACACAAGATTTATCTTACTTTATTTTGCTTCCCAAGACAGGGTGTCTCTGTGTAGCCCTGGCTGTCCTGGAACTTAGTCTGTAGACCTGTCTGGACTCAAACTCAAGAGATCCTCCTGCCTCTACCTCCTGAGTGCTAGATTTAAATAAAGGTGTGTGGCACCACTACCCAGCAGATTTTTTTAATTAAAAATTTATTTTTTTGTGTGCATGTGCATAGGTCAGACAATTTGCAGGAATGGATTCTCTCCACTAAGCGTGTCTGGGAGATCCAAGGAAGGTCTACGAGGCTGTACAGCAAGCACCATTGTGCTCGGCCGTCCTGCCCGCTGCAGGAAGAGGGTTTTATTTGGAGGTTGTAAGAACACAGACTTGGCCAGCACTTGGGAGGCAGAGGATTTGTGGTTTGCAAAGGGAGCTCCAGACCAGCCAGAGCTACAGAAAGAGACCTTGGCTCAAAACAAACAAACAAACAAACAAACAAACAAAAGGAAGGAGTAAATAAAGGTGACAGGGCTGAATTGGAGTCTGCCAAGGAGGCAAGTGGTAGCAGGACCAGGAGCCATTATGACTGAAATAGTCAGACGCCTGTCTCGACGTCAGAGACTGAGGTAGACCTGAAGGATCTACTGACCTGAATTGACCATTGAGTCTTGACCCCAGTCGCCTGTGTTGCCTTGCTTGTTTAAATCTCCTCTGGCAGGGAGATGTTGGGACACTTCAACCAAGTGTTTCAGGACTCCCATAGGCATGTAATCTTCATTACCTGAACTCTCGGTAACCCCATCTCTCCCCACACCCCATGGAATTGGTTTGGTCACCAGGTTGGGTCAGGTAGGGAGACATATAGGACCATCAATTCAGTCCTCGGTCCCTCAGGCTGGTGGGTGGTCAGAGGTGCTCCTCAGACTCCTCGGGCTCTGGGTCAGCACAACAGGAGGCTCTGGACACAGCCTCACTGTCCAGCTTGGAGAGTAGCCGGGCTGTCTCCTGGGTGATCTCAAAGTGCTTGGGCAGAGGGTTCCGGCGCAGGGTGCCGCCTTCAGGGGAGGCAGCAGCAGGGCCCAGGCCTCGTGCCCTCAAACTACCTCGGTGCACTGCTGAGACAGTGATAGGAGTCTCCTCACACAGCTTGGAGGCCACCAGAGCCAGGCTGGAGAGCTGATGAGTAACTGGCCGCACACCTCCCCGGGAATACTTCACTGGCTGGCGGCTGAAGTGGCCCCGGGATTGTGCTACCAGGAGCAAGTCCTCGGGGGAGTGGCTGGACCCTGTGGAGTGGTAAGTATTAAACATCCCCAAGTTCCCTGGATGTACCCCCAAGGACAAGCATCAGCCGAGCAACCCTGAGACGGAGGTGAAGTGAGGGTTCCCCAGTCTACTCACCATCCCCCGCCCCATCTCTGGTGTCTTCCACCTCCTCCTCCTTTCGGTTGCTCTGCAGAGTCGTAAGCTGCAGGAAAAAACCCAGAATGTGACCCCCATAGTAAAGGGCCTGTTTAGGGATTTCTGGAGGAAGCTCAGAGAATTAAGAGGATTCGCTGTGGAAGCATGAGAACCCATGTCTGGAATTTCTAGCATCCTTGTAAACTGCGAAGCATGCCTGGGAGTGCTTGTGGGATGGAGACGGGGTCCTGGGAGCTCTTTGGCATGGCAGTTCAGTTTCAAGTTCATTGAGTGGTTGGTCCTGCCTCAATACCTGAGCTGTACGTAGCCAGTGCTCACCTTTGCTCAGGGGAACCATCAGAGCCACACCGTCTTTTCTGGTGCCGAGAACCAAACCCAAAGCCTCCCGCATGCTAGCCAAGCACTTTGCCTCTGAGTTTCATTTGGTTCTTGATTCCTTCCTGCTGTTCTTACCCACTCGGTACAAGACAGGGCTGCAGATGGCTCCCACACCAGGGCCCTCACAATGTCGCATGTGCCCAATTTCATGCTTATTTCTGGTCCTTTCCCTCTCTGATTCAGACACCAAAGGAGAGAGGTCTTTGATATCTATCAAGCTCACTCATGTACCTGCAAGGCCTGGTACTTCCAACAATGGGTGCCGAGTCGGCCCAGCTGTTTATTCTACTCCCGAGTTTATCCCCACAGCCAGCACAAGTCCACATTCAGGAAAATGGCTCAGTGGGTCAAGGAAGTCGCCACTGACCTTGGCAATGGCAGTTTGGTGTCCACACTGTACAGGGCACACAGAGAGAACTGACGCCTGCTATTGTCTTCTGACCCCCACACCTATGCCTGTGTGCCCCCTCCCACTGGGGTTTGGGGGGTAACCATAGTTCTTCTATGGTAGGATGGGAAGCCCTCGGGAGACTCAGACACCTCAGGGTCAGCCAGCCTGGCGTGTGCAGCACAGCGGAAGAGAGAGCTGGTTCTGAAAATGTCCTCTGACCTCCACGACGCCACGGCGCCTATGCATCCCCACGACTAAGCACAAATGCATTTCTTTCAAGACAGGCTTTCTCTGTGTAGCCCCAGGCTGTCCTGGAACTCACTCTGTAGACCAGACAGGCTTTGAACTCCTGGAGATCCACCTGCCTCTGCCTCTGCCTCTGCCTCTGCCTCTCAAGGGCTGGGATTAAAGTCATCACCATGCCTACCCTCACAAGTAAGTTTTGAAGAGAAAAGAAGATGCTCAGAAAGGAGGTGCCCACCCGACTGCACTCACAGCACCGAGGCAGGAAGATCACAGAGAAAGACCCTATCTCAAAGTCAGATAAAACAGCAGAATCAACAGGCAAGTGAGTCAGTAAGTCAGGGCGGAAAGACGCTCAGTGGTTAAGAACAGTGGCTACTCCTCTAGAGGACAGGGGTTCAATTCCCAGCACCCACATGGCAGCTCAAAACTATAACTCCAGTTCCAGGGGATCTGATACCCTCGGCCGACACATGTGCAGGAAAACCACCAATGTACATTAAAAAAAAAAAGAGGACACATGTGTCATCCCAGCTATTTAATAGGTCGAGGCAGGATGGTCACTAAATTCAAAGTCATTCTTGCTTACAGAGTGAATTCAAGGCCAATCTGGCAATGTACAGAGACTCTGCTCCAAGATTTAAAAAAAAAAAAAAAAAAAAAAAGGCTGGGCAGGCATCTCCCAGGAAGCTTGGCCAACAGGGAAGAAGGAAAACTACTCTCACACAAGTCTCTGACCTCCACATGACTCTCCCCTCCCACACACAATACATAAAATAGTGTAATAAAGGAAATCTGGTCTGGTCCTGGATTCGGCCCCCAGGATCCAGAGGGTGAAAGGGCAGGCCGTCGTCTGGCCTTCACACTCATGCTGTGATATGTGCCTGCATACTCTCTAAATAAATGTTCTTAAAAATCCAAAAGAAACTTAAAGAGAGCGCTGAGGGTGTGACGTAGTGGTGAGCACACACCACACTCCTTCCTAATGCACACCAAACCCTGGATTCAATATCCAGTTGTGCAGAAGAAGGGAAAATAAACACAGACAATGCTCTCCCCTCATCTGTGGGGCAAGCCGGCTCCTACCTCAGGAGGCGTGACCTCGGGACACTTCTCCAAGGCACTGTGTTGTTTGGGGTCTGGGCTGGAATCTGAGGCTATGGTCAGGGGCTGTGAGTCTTGGGCAACGAGTGAGGCTGGGTGCTGGGGACTGGATTCGAGGAGTGCGGGAGCCAAGGCAGGGTCTTGAGTCAGGGGCTCAGAGGTCAGGGGGAGCTCGTCCATCCCGAAGATCTGCTCATAGTGCACAATGAGGAACTCAACAAGCTGAGCCTGGTGACCAGAGTCCAGTAGACAGGCCACAGGGCTGGCACTGGTGGCCCCTGGTCCGTCTGGTGGCCGCAGCAATGTAGGCCCAAATACAATCCCCAAGTTGTTGGCAGACATCTTGTTTTCTTTAAACCGAGCGGCCACCCTGAGGATGTGTAGGGAGAAGAGTCAGGCATGGAATTGGAAACATTGTCCTCAGTGGAGGATAAGGGTAGGACCTGTAAGCTAGACTGGTGACTTGGTCAGGCCACAGGAAAATAGTCTCTGGTCACTGTTTGAAACCAGGGAATCACATGGACAGTGTTGGGGTTAGGTGTGGGTATCCACAGCTCAGAAGAAATATGAAAGGCTGGAGGTTAATATGAACCACATAGGTAAGCAGTTACACGTTCAGGGAAAGAGGGCCATGATTCAAAGCTTAGGGACCCATGCACACCTGAACAGATGGGCCACCAGGTGCCGCAGGGTGCTGTAGTTAGAGTCAGGCAGCTGCACCAAGAGGGTCTTCAGCGAGCGGATAATCTCAGGGCTGGGGCTGGGGGTCCCAGGGTCGTCCCCAGGGTCTGCATGCAGGGTCTTTGCCAGAGAGATGAAGGCGTCGTAGAAGTGGAAGGGGACCACGGGATCAGTGAGCTGGTGGGGACAGGAGTGTGGGTGGGCTGCTGAGGGTCCTCAGCCAGAGGCTGCATGGCTCTGCCCACTACCTCTGGCCTGGAGCCACCTACCTCCTGAAGAAATCGCTTGAGGACACTGGTGATATCATGAGGAGAGTTCCCCGACAGCTCTACCAGTGCTCGGCCATTCTCAAAGGCCTGGCACAGGCGCTCCACACGTACCCGAGACCCACTGACCCGATAGATACCCTGCAGGGTAAGGGATACCTGGCTTGTGATATGGTCACCGGTGGGGACAGGTCACTTGTGGGGTCAATCAGGAATGAGGATGTCGCCTACCTGCAAGCCCAGGGCACGGTGCTCTATCTCAGCTGTGCATCTGGTAACCACAAAGGGCACCTCCTCAGGGAAATCTCTGGGGAGCTGTAGGAAGTCAACCCCAAAGAGAGGCATCCGGGCTGGAAGCCGCTGGTGTCCACAAAGGATGAGGAGGGTCTCCAGGCAGCGCTTGTGACAGGTCAAAAAGCACTGGGGGAGGGGGGAGGTCACAGGGTTAGGAGTTCAAAAAGACAAGAAAGTTATCAGGAGGTCAGCAGGGGATGAGGAGGGCATCAAGAAAGCCAGGGAGTAAAGGTGTTTGCTGCCAAATCTGACGTCCTGAGTTTGATTCCCAGGGCTCACATGGAGGAAGGAAAGAAATGACTCCTTTAAACTAACCTCTAACACTCACACACGCCATGACACTAATGTACCACACCAACATCACAGACACACACAAATGAACACTGAGGTTGAGGTTGAGAGGGAGGGGAGAGAGGGAGGGGGAGAGAGAGAGAGAGACAGAGAGAGACAGACAGACACAGAGAGACACAGAGAGAATGAGAGAGACAGAGAGAGAAGGAAAGAGAGAACGAGAGAGAGAATGAAAGAGAGAGAGAAAAAGAACGAGAGAGAAAAAGAACGAGAGAGAGAGAAAGAACAAGAGAACAAGAGACAGAGAATGAGAGACAGAGAGAGACACAGAGAGAGAGAGAGATCTTCAGACAAAGGCAGGCCCTAGAGCAAAAAGGCCGTAGGGCTCTTGGGTCAGTGTGTCTAGTGAAAGTGAGCAGAGGTCATTAGGTCCCTAGTCTAGGCCACACCTCTTCACACTCTGTCCCGCTGACCATGAAGGCTTCACATTCTCTGCACTTGGCTGGGCCCCGCAGTCGCCGTAGTCGGTGGGTTTGAGCGGCTGTAGACAGTGTCCACTTCCTGAAGGGGCTGCCTGTTCCATTCTCCATCCCATCCCCCAGATCTGCAAGAAAGGAGTCAAGGCTATCAGGCTACTCCCTTGTCCCTGCAAGCCCGCCTGCCCACCTATGTCCAGCCTTACCAGGGTCTCGCTCCTCAAAGTCATCTGAGGACTCCGTGCCCGTGGATGACGCCTTTACCAGCCGGCGGGCGCCAGCACCTGGGGTCAGAGGAGCACAGAGGTAGGATATAGTGGTCATGAAGGTCTAAGGACACTGATTTGGTTTTCAGGGCTTTCAAAAACTGCCAGAGGAAGGGTCAGGGGTCAGAGGTTAATAGTTTAGCAGTGGGCCAGGCCTTTGTCTGGTGCTTTAGAGGAAATCCCAACCAAGACAGTCAGTGGATCCACACTTGAGGATCAGGGTATGGGGTAGATCAGAGGCCAAGAGATAGGTTGGAGATTAAAGGTCAGTGCTTGGCTGGGAGGACAGAGGGTAGGAGGTTAAAAGGGCACAGGTGTGTATGTGGTAGGGAAAGGTCACGTCCTACCCTCACCTGGGCTGGAAGTGGGAGAATCCAAGGACCGGGACTCACTGCCACCACCTACACTGTCCACATCACTGCCTGGGATCCCTGTGTAAGGACAGGGCAATCAGGCTGGCCCAAGCCCAGGCCCCTTACCCACCAGACCTCAAAGGACTTACCCTGGCTGCCTAAGCTGGCAACCTCCCAAGGGCCAGGCTCAGAGGGACCCTCCTCCAGCCTTGTAGGTAGAGGCCCTGAAAACTTCTTTTTTGTGTCCTGAGGGAAACTGGGAGAAGAGAGGGTTGAAGGCTTGATCCCCAGGAATTGGCCTGGTGACAGCAAGTGGGTATGGTCTGAGTCCTAACTCCAAGGATATAGGTCTGAAAGCTCTGGTGTCCAGGACCATCTTGGTCTCTTAAGTGTCCTAGCCCCACCATCCTAGGACTGGGATAACTCATCAAAAGTTTCCCAGGATCCTGTAAGCATCCCTAATGAAAGTCATTGAGTTATTTAAAACCAAACAAACAAACAAACACATGAGGGGCTGGAGAGGTGGCTCCGTGGTTATGAGCTCATGGCTGCTCTTCCAGGACCCACAATTCAGTTCCCAGAATACACATTGGTGGCTCTCAACTGCCTGTAACTCGTCCCCCCTCTTCTGGCCTCTGAGAATACCTGCACACAGGTGGCATACACACATACTTGTCAATAAAAATATTTTTTTTCTTTTTTTTCCGGAGCTGAGGACCGAACCCAGGGCCAAAATAATTCTTTAAAGAAAAAGACACTAAGCGAATTCCAGGACAGCCAGGGTCACCTAAAGATACCCTGTTTCAAATATATCCCAGGGTCAGGCAGTCACGGTGCACACCTTTGATCCCAGCACTTGGGAGGCAGAGGTAGCAGGAGGATCTCTCTGAGTTTGAGGCCAGCCTGGTCTACAGATCGAGTTCCAGGACAGCAGGGATATATAGAGAAACCTTGTCTCCCAAACAAACAAACAAACAAACAAACATCTCCAAAACATTGAAGTAAATGGAGACTAGTTAGGAAAGTAAGGGGTTTAGCTGGGGTAGGAGCATGACGAGAGGGTAACTGAAGTGACCATAATCAAAGTATAGCATATTCATATATTAAAACCTGGCACGGGGTTTCTGGGCTTACTCCAAGCCCAGCCCTCGGGCTCACCTGTGTACCACAGGCGCGAACTCCTGGAAGCAGAAGGCGGGAGATGGCGGTGGTGGGGCCCCAGGTTGCAGTGACCGCACAAACTCCTGGTAGCGCTGACCAGGTTCAAAGGGCACACAGCACTCAGCCAGAGCAGAGAAGGAGCGGGGTCCTCGCTCTGCCTGCGCTCCTCGCAGCTCAAACAGGCCCAACGTCACCTGCAAGGATGGATATTTGACCTAGATTCCGACTGAACCTAACCCTTACCAATGAGCAAAGCCAATGTTTGAGGGCGGGGCCTGCCACTGGTAGGCTGTAGGACTAGGTTTGGGTTGTCAGTGTATGGGACCTGCAGTAAAGATGGCCTCCCGGGGCCTCAGGGCTGAGTTAGGAACAGATGTGCCCAAGTACAATGAACCTTGGTGACTGTGGAGGAGGTCCTTACCCGCCTAAGCACTTCATCTCCTTGCAACACCAGCTTGCGTACATGCGACACTATCCGCCGCTTGGTGGTCTCCAGATCCTGCTGGCGCGTATTGGCTTCCCGGACACAGGCCTGGTACAGAGCCTCCGCCTCATGTGCCTGGGGAAACCGAGACAGAGAAGGCTTAAGCGGACCGGAGTTGGAGAGAGGGAAGTAGCCAGACATTAGGGAATCTTGGTACTGTGTTCCGACCTTGGCCTGTGCCTCCTCTCGGGAGCGCCGTCTGCGCTCCTGTTGCTTGTTGGATCCAGGAGATGCCTGGAGAGGAGGGTCCTCAGGGGACCCCTGGGTGCGTGCCCTCAGGTCCTCTCTGCGTTGAATGTACTGGAGCTGTGAGCGCCGCAGTGCCTGCTCCGCCTCGCTCTTGGAAACAATAAGAGGTTCATGAGCCCGTGGCCCGCAGAGGACTCCATTCTTCCGCGCGGGGCCCACCTGCGCCTGACCTTACCATGCGCTTCTGCTCCTTCAGCCACTGTTCCTTGAATTCCTTCCTCCACTTCTCAATTTCCATCCTTTTGGCCGCCAGGGGCTGTGGGGTGGGGATGGGCATGGGTAGGGAAAGCAGTTGCAGGCCTCTCCATCTGTTCTGCTTCCTGCCTGATCCCCTTAGATACCCCAGACCCAAAACCCTTTCTGAATCTGTTTTTTTTTTTTTTTTTTTTTTAACCAGGCCTTTTCTACCCTAAGTCCAAGTACATGAGCAGAAAGTTGTGTGATCGCCCCATCTTTCCGTCAGGAAGCTAGACATCCTGAGGTTTTAATTCCCGAGGAAACACCCATCCTGACAATCCTATTGGTGTACTTTTTCAATGTAAAACGTTTTAATTTTTTATTATTTTAAGTTGTGCATAGTGTACAGGCGTGCCCGCATCGGTGTGCGTACCCATGGAAGACAGAAGGACGCATCGGATCTCCAGGGAGTTGGAGTTACAGGTGGCTGTAGACTGCCCGTCATGGGTGCTAGGAACCAAAACCTCAGGTCCTCTGCAAGAGCAGCACGTGCTCCCAAACACAAAGTCTTTCTAGCTTCCTTTTAAGTTTTTATTTCTTTAGTTTGTATTTGTGTATTTTTGGAGAGACATTCATGCCGGGGCACGTCTGTGGAGGACAGGACTCTCCTTCCTCCATGTGCGTTCCAGGGATCAAACTCAGGTCACCACGCTTGGTGACAAGGACCTTCACTGGATGAGCTAACTCGATGGGTCCTTTTTCTTTTTGTTACTGGGGATTTGAACCCATGGCCTTGCTGGCTAAGTATTCTACTACTGTGCTATTTCCAGCACTTCCTTTTAAAAAAATCTACTTATTATTATGCTGATGTCTGAGGGCACTCACGCCATGCCATGCCTGTGGAGCTCAGAGGACAGCACTGTAAAGTTGGCTTTCTCCTATCTTTATGCAGATTTCAGGGATTGGACTCAGGTCTTCAGACTTGTGCAGCAAGCACCTAGAGTGAGGATTCTAGAATCTTGGTTTCTTTAAGAAACACAGAAGTATTATAAGAATGTGCTTTCATGGGGCTGGGGATTTAGCTCAGTGGTAGAGTGCTTGCCTAGGGAAGGCCCTGGGTTCGGTCCCCAGCTCCAAAAAAAAAAAAAAAAAAAAAAAGAATGTGCTTTCATTTTAATCTCAGGTGTGAGGATGCCGAACTGTCCCAGCAGCTGACTCTGATTTGCCTCCTGCTCTAGGAGAGACGTGGTTTTGCCATCTGCAGATAGTTTCTTCGTCTGTATGATGCTTGGAATTATGGGAACTTTTCAATGGTATATAAATGCTAGTGCCCCAAAAAGTGGGGTTTGTGGTTGCTGCTTGTAATAGGGGTTGGTCGTGGTTGGTCAGTAGTTGTGGTCAAAGAAGAAGCAAAAGGAAAGAAATAATTTCTTTCTGGGATCTGTATTAATTTCTGGGATCTGTATCTCTCTCTTCCCCATCTATGCTTCTTTCTTTGCTAACTAGTGTTAGGGGCAAAAAACAGGGTTGGGGTGCAAGGGCTCTGGGAGTCAAGGGTGGGAAAAAGAAGAACCTACTATGTAGCGAAGACCAGCTACAAGCACCTTTACCTTCTGAGCTATCTTGCTCTCCCTGAAACCAATCTTTTTGTTTGTTTGTTTGTTTGTTTTTAAGATAAGTCTTACTATATGATGTTGGCTGGACACTACCTCAGAGATTCTTACCTTCCTAGGCTCCACCATGTTGGAATTAAAGGTGTGTACCTCCATACTAGGCTTTGTTCAAGACAGGGCCTCAGGCTGTCCTGGAACTCACCATGTAGACCAGGCTGGCCTCGAGCTCAGAGATCCACCTACCTCTGCTTCTCAAGTGCTGGGATAAAGGCATGCACCACTATGCCCTGTGAAACTGGTATTTCTAAGCTGAAGAACTTTAAGACTCAGGACTGGGGATGTAATTCTTCGGGCAGAGACTTCCCTAATACACCCACAAATGAAATATCTTCCCTGACTTTCTCAAATGAAAGCACCATTCTCTGTGTGTGTTTTGCAGTCTCACAGAAAGCTGGGCTTGAATCTCAGTGTAGGAACACTGGACAATATCCTGAGCATCTCTGGGCTCCAGCTTCCTCCCGAGTGAGACTGCAGTGAGGCTCCCTGAGGTGGCCTTGGGCGAGGGAGAGGAGTGGAGGCTTACCTGGTAGTAGTCTCTCTTCTGCTGGGCCACGGTGTCTATGGCCAGGGCACCCAAGCTGTGGTCATGCTCCAGGAACAAGGTGTAGATGTACTGGAGTGGCATTTGGCTCTGGGGTGGAGGGCAGGGCTAGCTCAGGAACCGCATGGACTGGGGGTGGAGGATCTGGGGATGGGCTCTGGGGAGGGCTGGTACCTGCTGGAGAATGGATCCCTTGCCAGCCTCGGCGATCTTCATGATATTCTTCGCAAATTCGAGCTCTGAGGGAGAAGAGACAACGGTCTACAGGCAGCTAGGGCTTGGATCCTGCCTGCCATCGGAGGTTGGGCGGAAGGAAGCCTCACCATAGTTGGCTCTCTTGTCTGTCCAGGCCAGTAGCTCCTTGGCATAGCGGCTCCATGCTTTGGCGTACTCCAAGGCAGCGTCCACACCACCCTTGGTCCGGATAAGTCGTAAATCTAGTTCTTCCTCTGGGACAAATAGGGAAAGCCCTGAGCCCAGTCCCCCTGTGGAAGCCTTCACTGAACCCCGAGACCAGACCCAGGGCTTTTGTTTCACACCTTCATGGCTCCCTAAAGCTCCCTTTGGAATCACTGCAAGCGTCATGATTCACAAATTCTCTACTCAAGACTAGGAATTCTTTAGGGCAGGGGCGTGGATCCACTGTGGGCTCTGCCCTGTCGGTCCCTCCCCCTACCCCGTCTGGAATCTTTGATGTCTGGATGAAGGAATGGCCTCCTCACTACCCACCCCCCCTCAGTCTGAAACCCTTCCCTACCTGTGAGGGGTGCAGGGCCTTCTGGGGAGGGGTTGCTCCAACTGGCTTCACTGTTCTGAGATAAGAGAGAGACAGCACTGAGGAGCAAGCAGAACAGCGAGCAGCCTTGACTCACCAAGCACCCGGATCCTGTCCCTACCTCCTCAGTCTCCACGGCAGCTGTGTCAGTCTTGTCAGGCTCCAGGTCTTCTCTGAGTACAAGGTCTCCAGCCAGGGGATCGAAAGTCCTGGGGGTTGGGAAAGATAATAGTGTCAGGAAGCCACTTCTGTCCAGACTGTCCTTTGTTGGGGAAAAGTCCTGGGATCCTAGGACAGTTGAGGGAGAAGGAAGAGACTGACATTGTCTATGATTTGGAAGGTGTGACCTGAGGATTTAGGGGAGGCAGGGGGGCTGTAGTTTGCTTTGAAGCAGAAGCTCTTGTCTCCTGGCAGGCTGGCCTTCAACTCAGTGTTGGCCTGCTTCTCTGCCTCTACTTGCTAAGTGCTGGAGTTACGCTCACGCAGCACCACCCAGGCTGGGTTATGCAGTCTATGGATGGAATCCAGGGCTTTGTGTATGCCAGATGAGCATCCTATCAACCAAACCTCACCCCTCCCTTCTGTGGTACAGGCAGGACTAAATCCTGGGCCTTTCGAATGCCACGTACCTGCTGCATACCCATTCCTAGAGGTGATCCTTTTCTAAAAACAAGACTTGAGAAAGGGTTGGAAGGGCCATAGGCAATTTAGGGGTTCACAGAATTCCTGCTAATGGCTATTTTAACCACTTTTTAAGGGATCATGAGGTTGCATGTGTGTCTCAGGATCACTTTTGAAACAGACCCCAAATACCTGTGTATCTAGACTGCCAAAGGGCCCAGGTGTTTGGGGGGCTCCTGTCTTAGACTCAGGAGGTTGGAAGTCAGGGTGTCTGGATGTGGGGCAGCATGATACCCAAATAATTAGGGAGCTCAGCCCAACGTGGTGACACAAGGCTCAGACTCACACGTTCCCCAATGATATCTCGAGGTTGTCCAGGCTCTGGAAGATGTCACTGTATCTCTTCCTGCCCTCAGGAGCTGGGGTTAGCTCTGGGGGAGGGAAGTATAAGAAAACATGAGCCCACCAGTGTCTCTCTCCACCCACAGTAGTGGCAAAGCAATCCGAACGTACCTCAACTACTCTCAAGCAGAGGTGGGAAGGAAAGAGAGAGGGAGAGGGAGAAAGAAAGGGAGAAGGAGAGGGAGAGGGAGAGAGAGACAGAGAGACACACAGAGAGAGACACAGAGAGACAGAGACAGAGACAGACAGAGCGAGCACACACATAAACAAGTGAGTGAGTCTAAGAGGGAAGAGAGGGAGTGAGCTTCGGTGGGGTCATTTCTGATCCCACAGATGGATCCAGGCAAAATCAGAGAGGCGGCTGCTCACAGCCACAGAGACACCACACAGGGGAGGACCCATAAGCAAAGGAAGGAAACAGATGCAGCTACCATATGAATGTTGACAATGGAGCCACATGGACCCCAGGCCAGACAGATGGAAACGCACGTGGGATACACAGGCACTTAGCCTACGTATAAACACACGCGAGGATGGCTGAAACCACGAGGGACAGGACTGAATGACACTCGACACACAAAGACAGCCGGAAACACAACCCCGCTCTAGTCACAATTCTGCCGCCGCCGCCCCCTTGGCCTGATGCCTCGGGACTACCTGCAGGCATACTGGCCATGACACCCTGCCCCCATCCATCGTACAATCAGAAGCAGAAGCGGCCACTTCCCCTTCCTGGGCCCCTTCCCCCAGGCATCCGGGGTGCCCGCTCTGCCGTGCAATCTGAGGGTCGAGGGCTGGTGTCCTGAGCACTGAGCACTTTGGGGGTCTCCAAGGGGATCGGGGATCCCCTCGTTCCTTTCCCTGCCAGTACTCCTTTCCCGGCTGTCACATAGCTCAGGTAAATTGGGCTACCTGTTTTAGGAGCTGAGGAGCGGTGATGGGAGGCCCCCCTTGCTTCCCACCCCCGTACCTGTCTCCGTTGAGTCCATGGCGAGGCCCTGGGGCAGGGGGTGGGGTGGGGAACGCGCAGAGCCGAGATAGGGACAGGGCAGCCGCCCGGGACCAGCCCCGATTTCCTGCCTTTGCCGGCCTAGTGGTGTTGCCCCGCCCCACCTATGCCACGCCTCGAGATGACCACGCCCCTCCCGGAAGCCGCCATCGCATTTCTGATTAGCCTCCGGAGTTCACCCCAGTCAGTGTAGTGGAGCCTCAGCGAGCCAGGGGTCCCTTTGGCAGATTTCTGTGACACCCTAAGTCCCTGTGGCACTCGTCCAGCAAACCAGGAGTGTTTGCACCAGAACCGTCCTCACCCAGCGACTAGACTTAACTCACAGCCCAGGCATTTAGATCCAGGGCGCCCCCTGTGAAGAATGTGATGAGGGGTGCAGTGAACCCCAAGTCCCCAGCCAGCATCCTGCGACAAGCTCCTTTTTTTCTTTTTCTTTTCTTTTCTTTTTTTTTTGAGAAAAGCGTCTCACTCTTTGGCCTGGCTTGGTCTGAATTCAGTGTGTAGACCCGATTAAAATCTCCAACTCAGAGATCCCCAGCCTCTGCCTGCTGAATGCTGGGATTAATGATATGCACCATTGGGGCTGGAGAGATGGCTCAGCAGTTAAGAGCACTGACTGCTCTTCCAAAGGTCCTGAGTTCAATCCCCAAAAACCACATGGTGGCTCACAACCTTCTGTAATGGGATCTGATGCCCTCCTCTGAAACAGCATTAAGACAGAGTACTCATATACATAAATCTTGAAGTAAAAGTGCAAACTGCTCTCTGGTTGGGTGAAGTTCCTGAGGTGGTTGGGTTCCTTTCAATGCAGTGTTTTTAGGGGCACTGTGACCTCCATGCATGTAAGGAGACTATCCAGGAGTGACTGACCACTCCAGTCAGTGGCAGTCAGTGGCAGCCACATTTGTGATAAGGGATGGTGGCTACGACCTGAGATCTGTGTCTTCAGGGATAGTACTCAGTGTTCCTGTGACAGCATTTCGGAAGGAAGGCACATTGTTAGCCTCTCAGGGCCTGACATGTTACAAAACCCAACACATATCGGATGTGCATGACACTAGAAAACCTGTGGTCCTAGGTCCAGGCTTGGTCTACAAAGTGCTGAATGCCCACAGAGGGTGTCTCTCCCCTCTGGGCCTGTGGGATGCCAGGCCCTTCTTGAGTGACCACCTGGCTCCTCCAACTCCCAGGGGCCCCGTGTGGCACAGATAAGTGGAAGCCAGCCTTATAAAATTGCAGACGCCGGTTTATTACCGAAGGCTAGCCAGGACTCTTCTACTAGCCCAGCCAGCGGATGCCCACAAGGGTCCCAACTCAGTCTTCCAAGAGCAAGGCAGGGCTGCCTCACGGTGGAGATGGGAGCAGTGTTCCCTCCTGGGGCAATGGCGGTTTTCCTGCTTGGTGGCAGCCAGGGTAGGCAGTGGATACCAGCACCATCTTCTCAGGAGGGCACTCTCAGCTTCGGAGTCCCCAAAAAGAACTGTAGGACACGGTCAGCCAGGAGTGCCAGGCAGAAGTCCAGGGCCAGGACCTGGCCGATGACCAGCTTGAACTGTCAAGGAGGAAGCAGGTTGAGCTGGGCCTGTGGCTGAGTGGGGCCAGGCTGTGCCAGGGCCACTGCTCAGAGCTACTCACCTCTACAGGGATGTCCACAAGGCCAAACTGGCTGTTGAAGTCAGGGGAGGAGCCCAGGAGCAAGCCCATGATGGCCATCAGTGACACTGCCAGACTCCACACCAAGGGCTTGTTCTCAGGCAGGCTCTCCATGAAGGGTGGGCCCTGGAGTGAAAAGACACAGCTGCTTGGGGAGGGCTGAGCAGGGTTAGGTCAGGTGGGAATGGCAGGCATGCAGGGCCTCCCTCACCTTGTAGTTGATGGCAAAGGTAGCCATCTGCATGGCCATGGCCATGATGTACACAGTGCTGTTGACCAGGCTCGGCTCAAACTCCTTGTACAGGTCTACAAACTGTTCCTGCCTGCAGGGGAGCATGGGTGTCAGTACCCCTCTCCTGCTCAGGCACCCACCGTAGTTTCCTGCTGCCTCCTCTCTTCCTGGAACCCCACTTACTTCTCAGGGCTGCGTGCCTGGGCCTCCCGGTACAGGTAGACCAGGCTCAGGAAGTGGACAGAGAACTGCAGCATCACCGTAAGGATGGTGTATAGGTTGAAGATGTTGGGCAGGGGCCGCTCTCGGGAAAGAGTCTTGAGAGGCTGTGGGGCAGGACTGACAGTCAGCCAGCTTGCTCACTCAACAGTGGGGTGATACTCCTGCCACAGCATCTTGTTTGATCCTGACCCAGGGGCTGCCTATATCCAAAATAGTCTGTATTCCATGGGCGCAATGGAGGGCTCGTCAGGAAACAAATTACTTCCAACTCCCAAAAGTGCAGCCAGAACCTTGGGCCTGGAGACGTGCCTGGTCTCTCCAGCCTGCTGCTTCCCACCTTATGATTAGGGTGGGATCTGAAATGTCCTCAGAAGACCCACGGAACGTACTATGGTAGGGATTTGGAAAGGGACCTAGGGCTGTGACCTCATGCCCAGACATCTGTGTGGGGCCTGCATAAAGGGAGTGCGTGCAGCCTTGTGGATAATCCAGCCTTCCTCTTTAGAGGTCAGTAGCTCTAAATATGACCTGAAATCTCCGGACGCCTAAGCCAAGACACATCTTTCGTTCAAGTTGTTCTGTGAGCCTTTCCTCACCTTGATGGGAAGTTGACACATACACCCTCTGGCCCCTGGGACCTCTATTTTGCCATCTCAGCAACCAGTTCAGACTCCTGGTTGTGGCAGTGCCTGCCCTTTCCTCAGGAGGCCTCCCTGGCTGTCCCTGAGGCTTGCTCTCATTCATCACTTCCTTTGCCCCAGGGCTGTGACCTGCCTGCCCCTGCAGAGACAGTGGCATACCCTAAGCTATATCACTGGCCAGGTCTGACCGTCTGGATGTCCTGTGCCACCTCAGAGACAGTCCTGCCTCTGGGTTCCATCTATAACTTCGGGGATGACAATTCTAATCCACAAGAGTTCTTGAAATGCCCAATCGTCTGGGGCCCACCTTGGAGCGGGAAATAAAGAGGAAGCAGCCGGCCAGCAGCAGCCCCTGCAGGGTGGCCTGGAAGTCGCTGAACTTGACACCCTCCAGGTAGAGGACACTTTGGCTGTATGCCAAGATGAGGGCATTGAGGGCCAGGATCTTGAACATCTGCAGCGTTGTCACCAACGTGCAACGGCCCTGCTTGATCACGTGGCAGACTGTGGGAAAGTAGGGAATGAGTGGGCAGGGTAGGTATGGGTGTTGGTTCTGGGCACAACAGGTAGGGTTCTGGGGTGAGCATGGCTCCAGGCAGGGGCAGGGCTAGGAGCTTGGGACTCACTGCACTGGATGGAGGAAAGCTTGGAGGTGAAGGGTGCTGCAATGCTGGCATCCCCCAGCTTCACAATGGGGGTGCTCTCATCTTCCAGGTCCCGTAGCACTTGGCTCAGGCGGTCCTGGGGGGTGGGAAGCAGGGGTCAGTCCTGGCTAGCAAGGGTTTTGGGTATTTCCGACCTGAACACTCACCCTGTGGGAGGCTGGTGGCTCCTCAGGAGAGAGGAGTGCCGACTTCTGTTTGGTTGACCTGGAGACTCTGGGGCCACTGTTACTCAGGACAGGGCTGTCCCTTGGCCGTCGTCGCCGTTCTACAACCCTCTCAGGGGCATTGGCCAGAAGCGCGACACCTGAGAACGCATTGGAAGGAGTGATGGAAGGGCCAGGGTCAGTACCAGTGTTCAGTTGCAGACCTAGACCCCAGGCTGCCCGCCTGCCACCTCCGACCAGCTCCAAGGTACACATTTTGCCTAACTACCCTATGGGGTCCTCAGAGACTGGTCATCTTGTTTTGCTGGTGAATGGCTTGACAGATTGAAGCATTTACCACACATGCCTGGCATTCATGTAAAAAGAACCAATTCCATAAAGCTACCCTCTGACCTTTACAGCTATGTGGTGGCAGGCACAAGCCTTTACCAGCACTGTACCTACATCAAACAATACTAATAAACAAGTTTTAACACACTGGATAGTGTGGCACTGTCTGCCTATCCATGCTCAAGTCCCAAAGGTCAACCCCAGACTCAAAACTTTATCCTCAGGCTGGAGAGATGGCTCAGTGGTTAAGAGCACCGACTGCTCTTCCAGAGGTCCTGAGTTCAAATCCCAGCAACCACATGGTGGCTCACAACCATCTGTAATGGGATCCGATGGCCTCTTCTGGTGTGTCTGAAGACAGCTACAGTGTACTCATATAGAAAATAAATAAATAAATCTTAAAAAAAAAAAGGGGTTGGGGATTTAGCTCAGTGGTAGAGTGCTTGCCTAGCAACCATAAGGCCCTGGGTTCGGTCCCCAGCTCCGGAAAAAAAAACAACAAAAAACAACAAAAAAATCCCCCTTTATCCTTGAGACAGGGTTTTTCTGTGTAGCCCTGGCTGTTCTGCAACTTATTCTGTAGGCCAGGCTGGCCTCTAACTCAGAGGTCTACCTGCCTCTGCCTCCCAAGAACTGGTATTTGAAGGCATTTACTGCCACTGCCCTGCCAGAACCATTAGAAAAAAGGCAATAGGGCTGGTTTCAGCGTTTTAAAAGAGAACTTCCAGAGGTCATGAGTTCAATTCCCAGCAACCACATGGTGGCTAAAATCTGTAAAGAGACTTCTGGTGTGTCTGAAGACAGCTACAGTGTACTTATATATAATAAATAAATAAATTTAAAAAAAAAAAAAAAAAAAAAAAAAAAGGACAGGGGAAAAAAAGAAAAAAAACCAATTGCATAAAAAAAAAACCACTTGTTTCAAATGCAAAAAAGAAAAAACGGGGTTGGGGATTTAGCTCAGTGGTAGAGCGCTTGCCTAGGAAGGGCAAGGCCCTGGGTTCGGTCCCCAGCTCCGAAAAAAAAAAGGATCAAAAAAAAAAGAAAAAAAAAAAAAAAAAAAAAGAAAAAAAAACAAGTAAAAGCCACAAGAAGAAAACGCCAGTCCAGATGTGTCAAAACCATGATGACGGGGCTGGAGAGATGGCTCAGTGGTTAAGAGCACTGACTGCTCTTCCAGAGGTCCTGAGTTCAATTCCCAGCAACCACATGGTGGCTCACAACCATCTGTAATGGGATCCGAAACCTTCTTCTGGTGTGTCTGAAGACAACTACAGTGTACTCACTCTACAGTGTACTCACATACGTAAAATAAAATAAAAAAAAAATCTTTAAAAAAAAAAAAAACCATGATGACACCTGTCATCCCAACCCTCTGGAGTCTGAGGCAAGAGGATCTTGAGTTCCAGCCACACGGCACAGAGACCCAGGCTCAAACAAGCACAGAAATCTCATCAGAACCTTAGAGAGTCAGTGGCAGCACACACCTTTAATCACAGTGCGTGGGGTGGGGGGCGCGAGGGGAATCTCATCAGACCCTAGAATGAGCAACTGGAAACTGCTGGCCTACACGAAGCTAACAGAGAAGAGTCTATGAGGGTGAGAGCCCAGCAGACTGCAGGTAATGGAAGAAGCAGAAAGACCAAAGCTTAGCTTTTGGAGTCCAGGACTATCAACACTCTTCCTGACAGTGACCTGTGGACCATACCTGGTTGTGGGAGTCACATAAAAATGTCCCAATTGCCTCTGTGCTCCTATCCTCTGCTCCTTATGCCTATACCTTTCTCTGATCCTGTAGCCCCTCAAGATTTCTTTTCCAAAGACAGGGGGGTTCTGTGTAACTAGGCTAGCCTTGAACTTACTGCACAGGCAAGAATGAACTTGAATCCCTGATTCTCTTGAGCTCTGGAACCACACACCTCTGCCTGAATGAGAACCACTGCCCAGGGACGTCATTAATTAAAATCACTGTTTTTTCAGTGGTTGAGATGAAATCCAGGACTTTGTACATATAAGGAAGACATCTACTGCTAAACCATATCCCTGGTCTCTCATTGGAGGGTTATAGGAAGGACCACACAAAGCCACACCACCAGCTCCTATCAAATGCGCCAGTCTCTGAGCAACAGGGCCAGGTGAGATGTCCCTACGTTAGTGATGAAGGAGACAAAGCTCCCAGCTATTGGAGCTCACCCACATCAGCGTGCTTTAGTGCGCCCACATCATTGGTGCCATCTCCACACATAAGGGTCACATAACCCAGTTCCTTCAGGCTGGTGATGACGAATTCCTGTATGGCAGACATAACATAGATGGGGCTGCAGCCATCCCCAAGGCCCCCAGTGCCCAAGCCCAGGGTCTTGCACATACCTTCTGCTTGGGGGCCACACGGGCAAACACTTGCACATGAGGGATGAGGTGGAGCAGCTGCTGGGGATCCACAGCCTGCAGATGAGCCAAGCCATCACCTGTGAGGCACAGCGCGTGCTCCAGGGCCAGGGCCTTGGGGGAGCCCAGGGTCAGAGGCAGTACGATGCTGTTATCAATGGAGCGCCACTCACACGGCTGGCCTGTGGGTCACATCTATGGTTAGGGTTGTGACTCCTGGGTCAACACCATAGCCTCACGCAGAGTCTGGCCCTGCTTTGGGCATTTCACAGGGAACACACACAAGATCCTCAGATACAGGTGAGGAACTTGAGCCTGGCTCTACTAGCTGCATGCAAACACGGAAGGGCTGGTCTCAGACGTCAAGCCAACCTTCTCCTGACACTGGTCCCTCATCTAACAGATCTCTCCACTACCAGACTGAACTCCAGCACTCTTGGAACCAGACTCCTCCCATGTTAGGCCTCATGGGACCCACTTTTATGTATGAAGCTCAGATCCAGGACCAGGCTGGGAGGCAGCTCATTGATGTACCCTGCACTGACTTCCCACCCTAGACTACTGACTCAGATGGGAGGGAGGTTTGTTTAATCAACCTGCTGGACCTGCCCATAAAACAACAGTTCCAACCCTCACTTCAGGGTCACCTACTCACAATCCGCAGGCCCAAGAAGATGGTACATGAGGCTACAATGGAGGGAGACCTGAGGCCAACAATTCAGAGTGGTAACCAAGTTCTCTGAGAGGCAGTGGTGGTTCTAGAAGTCTTTTTAGCTGCATGTACCTACCACCCTGTGTGCATTCTGCTACCCTGTATTGGGGTACCCACTGCTCCTCACATAGGTCCTGCTCTAAGAGACATCAAAAGACCTGAGGGAGAAGTGGGTTCATTTACCTATGCAGGAAGGGTTCTAAGGCTGGTCTTAGAAGATATGTATGCAAAAACTGCCCTGGAAGCCACTGTATAGCCCAGGCTGGTCTGGAACTAATAGCAATCTTCCTGCTGGGCTAATAAGAGGGCATCCTCACATCTAGCTAAGTAGACTTCCTTTTGAGTCCCCAGCCTCCTTACTTAAAGCAAGATGCCAACAGCAAGGTTAATAGTTTAGCTCTTCTTCTGCAGTGTGCATGGAAGCTGCCCATGGTGTAGGGTTGGGCAGACAGATATGCTAACATGCCATGCCTTTTACCCAGGATCTTTCACCCTCAGCATTAGGCAACTGGTGCCCTCATCAGGTGTTGGGAACCTGGCAGTCCCTGGACAATGGCACAGAAGTGACCTGACCAGCACAAGTTAGGCAAGGAGGCATGAGGCCTGTTATAAACAAACATAGCAGACTCAGGAACCAGGACTGCCCTTATAGCACCACACACCACACTGCCCATTTTCTGAGGCCTTCTTAAAGTAGGCTGACATCACACACCGGTTTGGGACTAGAGCCCCAGCTACTTGGCCTTACCTTTCTCTGAGGGAGGATGCAAGATGAGCGTATGGGCCTTGTCAATGAAATGCAGTTCCTGAGCTACATGGCATGCAGTGAGTGGGTTGTCTCCTGTGATCATGACAACCTAGGGCACAAGGCACAGGGCTTAGCAGAGAACATCTGTTGGGAAGAACTCTTACCTTGGCCTCACAGCTCCTCCTAATAAAGTATGAGGGAAAAGGCCACTTCTATGGGAACCGACAGCCTACCAACCCAGGGAGTGCTATACAAATGGCAGGGCTGCGCTAGCCATGGGGCTGGGCTGGCACCTAGGGCTGCTTACACACCAAGCACATGCTGAGCCACAGTTCAGTCCCAAGGCACTGCTTCTTAAAATAGTTTACTTTTTGATACGTACACCTTTGAATATGAAGGCAGAAAAGACATCAGGTCCCTCATGTCTGAGGTTATAGGTATTTTTTAGGTGCTGGGATCTAAACTCTAGACCTCATGACTGAGTGGCAAAGTCTCTTAACTTGCTTTTACTTAAAACGAGTTAAAAATTAGCTGTTGACTGTCAGTGCCGAGTCTGGTACCTGTTTGTATGAAGAACATTCTAGTGATAGAAAAGGGAGGGAGGTTGTGACCTATGGGGATTCAGTGGGGACCAGCTGTGTGTCTGCCTCTCTCTGGGACTGCTCGCGAGGACAGGTATGGCCTCAAGCTTCTACCTCCTCCTCACAGAGTCTGAGGAGCTGACAGGTGATGTGTGTTGTAGGGGTCCCATACTAAAGAGCATTCTCTACCTAACTCTGAGAGTGCCAGCTATACCCACTCCCAGTTTAAAGCTGTGGCTTCCTCACTACTGAAACCCAGAGGGTGGCACGGTCCTCCCTCTGTGGCACCTCCCTGCCCCTACCTCTCGGTTTGCTCATACCCGGTGGGATGCATTCTGGATCTCTCGGATCACAGCCTTTGAGTCAGCTTTGAGCGGACAGGAGACCACGATGAAGCCCACAAACTTGAGGCTGCATTCCAGTGCCTCCCGCTTGACCTCCCGGGCCTGTTGACAGATGTGGGGTACCTTTACCATCTGTCCTTCCAGCCAGCCTCTTCACATCTCCCAGAGTGGAGCACAGTGAGGAGAGCAGGGTAAGGTGCGTCAGCAACTAGAGCCTCTGTGTGTGTGTGCTGGTGCTGGGAGAGGAGAGGAGAGGAGAGGTGTCCTCTAGAGTTGGGAGGGGAGAGGCAAAGCAGGTGTGCAGTGGGCGCAGCTTCTGATGATGGTCCAAGTGTACCTACTGCACATCGGGACTGTGGACAGGGGCTGTGCAAGACCACCACCGTGGGGGTAACCAAAAAGAACCAAGGAAAGGAGGTGACGGAGATCACAGAGGTAGAGTGAAGATGGGGCTCAGGGAGGACAGGTTCAGGGGCACGGACAGGCTTGGGACAAACAGGGTTCTCTAGAACAGCAGCAAGGGAAGCACAACGCAGGAGGAAGAGGCTGAGTCCTGGCTCCAATGGCCTCAATTCTATTCTAGAGGGATATTTGGCTGTAGGGGTGAGCAGACTGGACCAGACTGAAGCAGGTGAAAGGGCAGTGGGGATAGATGGAAGTTAGCAGTGGACAGGTATGGATCCTCCAAGGCCTCTGACCACCAGAAGAATGGTGGGATCTGCAACGCCTCAGGCCTTCCCTTGAGGAGATGCCCAGGACACCCCAGAGCAGAGGAAGAAGGTGCTGTGAAAGTTGAGTGTGGCAGGCCGTTGTTACCTGCTGATGCGTGAGATGCCCTAGCTCCTTGTATCCCAGAGCCAGGACACGGGCTCCTTCCCGAGAGATATCAGTGTGGATGTGGTGGTAGTCAGGTGGGCACTGGGAAAACTGCAGGGAAGAGAGGGGGATGTCACTGCTTGACCCCTGCCTGCCCTTTAACCCTGGGGTTGGGGCTGGCTCACCATAGAGTGCAGGGTTTCGGGGGCCCCCTTCACAGCCGCGATGTAGCAGAGGTCAGTGGAGCCGAGCTTCTCGTAGGAGGCGAGCACAGACATTCGCTTTAGGGCACTGGCAAAATGAAAGCGCTGGTGAATTTTCAGCCCCTGAGTTTTAATACTTCGGGGGAATACTTTCTCATCTGGAAACAAATAAGTACGAGTCCTGAGGGGCTTTGCTCCAGAGAGGGAGCCAAGCACCCCCACCCCCCACCCCAGCTTTCCCACCCCAGCATCCCCAGAATCCTGCTGGTCACAGGCAGGGAAGGCTGGACACCAACAGACCCAAGAAGATACCAATGTGAAGCTAGCCTGGGCACTAGCCTGGAGGAACGTCACCATCATGGGCCTGCCCGCCCAGGACAAGAGGCCATCCGTGCCAGACCTTGGATGCTAGTCCCTCACCTTTGGTCAGTGTCCAGTCTACAGCTGTCAGCATGGCCTTTTCCAGAGGGTCACCCACTAGGGTGCCATCATCCAGCTGCATGAGGGAGTGGCAGGAAGCCAGGGCCCGGTGTGTTTCTATGGGAATGCTGGACACTGGGGTCACCTCTTTCCCATCTCTGCAGAGACAAGGACAGTTGGTCACAAGGTGGATAGAGATGGTGCAGAACTGCACCTCTCTCAGGGCACCTGGGAGCCTTCAGTGAATACATCCAGAGCAGGACAAACTGCTAGCACCCAGTGTGCTATTCACTAAGGATATCTTGGTGAGAGGAGTGGTCCTTGTAAGACTACTGGCCTCAATGATGGCTCCTGAGGTCCCAACAGATAAGGTAACAGGCCTCTGGCTGGCTGTTCTGGGACTGAACCCATTTCCCAACCTACCTCTGATGTCACTCATACTGATCACCACACAGGACCCACTGTAACTGAACCTCAGAGGCAGGGCTTCAGTGAAGGCTCACAGCAAGCTTGGGTCTGTTTGCTGGGGGGGTTTAGACACCGTTCCTTTATGCTCACCTCAGCCCTGCCACGCCTCGCACCACCAGGCTGTCACTGGTCAAGGTACCCGTCTTGTCAAAGCAACATACTTCGACCTTGCCAGCGAAGGGGATCCGGAAAGGCTCTGTGCAGTACATGTCTGGGGGTGGAGGGTGACCTGGGGTCAGGGGCTCCCTCCAGGCTCCTGTCTGTTCTATGCAATGCCCCACCAATCACTCAGCACTCACAGAGCTTGGCCAGGGCGATGAGGGAGGTGTTCACAGCCAGGGACAGCTCAATGGGCAGTTCAGGGGGTACGACCGAGGTGAGGATGAGGGTGCACTCCAGAAAAAGCTTGTAACGGTTCCGGCTGGGGTCCTTGGTCCCTGTGGAAACAGGGCCTGGCAGCCTGGGGCAGGCCTGAGGCTGCAGAAGAGGAGCTTTCAGGGTGCTTACCTTCAATCCACACATACGCGGCTGCAGCAATGGCGAACACCAGGAGGAAGAGGATGAAGATAAAGGTCTCCAGGTTGTTTGCAGTGACCCTCTTTACCCCAAAGAGAATTGTACGTAGTAGCTTGCCCTGCAAGGATAGGCAGGACACAGTCTTCCCTGAGAGGCCTGTGGAAAATAGTGGCCTTTGCTCCCTAAAAGCACAGAGGCTGGCTTTCCTTTCTAGGAAACAGCAATACCTGCTTCAGTCCATGAAGTAGGTAGACAAGGAATTAGGCTTCCACCAAGAGCCACAGAGGAGGGCAGGGAAGTGCAAAGGAAGAAGCCAGGCTTCCACTCCCCCTTCAGGCAGAGCACCTCACTTAACACCCATCTCCTGGGAATGGTAACAGTCAGACTACCTTGGGCATATCCACTGCTATCTCAGCCCAGGGAAAGCAGGCCTGCATTAGCCTTAGGGTAAGAATTCTGGGAGGAACCCTCATACACTCTGGGCCCTCAGACATGGAATCAAACACCATACCTGGGATGTGTTGAATCCAGTCCTTAGGACAAAGGCCACACATCCGTTGTCAACCGCTGAGGAAACAAACGGAGAAGCATTTGCTGTTAGCACCCCTGCCCCCCTCCTTCATACTACAGCAGGTACAGGATACCCAAGACACCCTTGAGGCACCTACGCTTCAGGCCCGAAGTGGCCTTCTGTGGGGGGATGTGCTGTACCACCTTGGTGCCCCCAAAGATGACATGAAGCCGAGCGTCGGCCTGCAGGTCTAGAACACGGTCTGGGCTCAAGTCTTCAATGGGCTCCTGAGAAAGGAAACATCAGATGGGACAAGAGCCTCACTTTAGCTTCCCCCAAAGACTTCGGACTCCCATGAGTGGCCCTACCTAGGCCAGCAGGTACCTCCTCCCCACAGGACTTGTGGGCTCAATGCCTTGTGATCTGGATTAGGCCTCCTCAATGATACAGACAGAGAATCTCCATGCCCATCCTGATAGAATATCCTGGTCTCTTTTCATCTGGCTCCTGACACCTACAGCAATGACTCCAGCCCACCTGCCTCTGCCACTCATGTGTGGCAGGGACTGCCTGGTCACTGGCCTCTCCTGTTCTATGTCATTCTTCATGAACTGGGGAGTGAACTATGGATCCCAGCCATCACCTTCATTTGTGGCACGGATTCCCCAGTGAGCATGGCTTCATCCACAATGCAGCGGCCCCGCAGCAGCAGTACATCACATGGCACCAGGTTCTCCTGGGGGGAGCGGCCTGCGAGGTGCAGGCAGGCGAGTCAGCCACTGGCTAAGGTAAGGACTTCTGCCTGGGGGTGGTAGGGTTTGGGGGGAATCCTGCCTCACCGATGGACACGATGTCCCCAGGAACAATGTCATCGCTGGCGATGGGCCTCCACTTTCGGCTGCGGTAGACCTGGGAATATGAGCAGGGGAAGTCTGTCAGCATAGCAAATGCATGGTGTCCACTCAGGGGTGGGCAGGGCTCCCACCCAGCTGTCCCCTCAGTCGCACCTGAATCATGTGGGGTTTGTTGCCCATCTTTCGGATCTCTGACATGTTCCTCATCTGCTGCTGCACTAGGGAAGCCTCGAAAGCCACCAGCATGGACAGAGTGAAGACACTGTAGTACCAGTACTCGTCCAGGCACCAGAGCCCGACGCAGAACACCTGTGAGCCAGCAGCCTGTCAGGGCTTGTCTCCCTGTCCCATGACCAGGAACCCTGACAAGTACCCATGATCCCCGAGGACATGTCTCCATGGACAGGACATGGTCTGGCCATGGTTGGAAGTGGCAGCCAGGCTCACTGTGGCTGTGACAGTCCTAGAGGAGCTGGTGCTGAACAGAGCCACTGTGTTAGTTACCTGAAACACGAAGAAAGGGGCTGTGGCTCTCTCCTTGAAAAGCTCAGAGAAGTCAGGCACCGCCATCTCGGCCCTGCAAAAACCATAACCAAATTCCTGGATGAGGCTGAAAGTGTGGGCCCTGCCCTGTCACCTCCAACAGGACACTCACAGTGAAGATACAGCACACCTACAGTGGGGGCTGCACTCGACTTTGTCCTCCTCTCTAGGTCACTGGCCAGGCGCAGACACCCTGCTGAACCCTGTGACAGGCTCTTTACAATCCCACCCACCCCGGGGGCAAGATGAGAAGAGCCGGATGGGGTGTCTGGGAGAAGGGACTCTAGTGACAGAGCCCATTCCCCACTGGATTTGGATGTTCTTTCTCAAGTAGCTCAGGCTATCCTCAAACTCCTTACAGGGCTGAGGGGGAGCTCTGAACTCTTGATATCTCTGCCTCCCTCTTCAAGTGCTACCATGGCCATGTGGTGGTAGGGATGGAACTCAGGACCTTGTCATTGTTAGGAGAACTCTAACCCTCACCCCCAGAATTGGGAATATTTTCCCTCTTCTTTCCAGAAACAGGTTCGTACTATGTATCTTTAGTTGGCCTGGAATTCAGAGATTCAAGTACTGGGATTAAAGATGTACACTGCAATGCATAGGCCTCATTAAAAAATATATTTTTTCTGCATGTAAGAGGAGGGTGACACAGTGTATGTGTGGCAGTCAGAGAAAAACCAGCAGAAGCTGGCTCTCTCCTTACACCGTGTGGGTCCTGGGATCAAACTCAGGCTGTCAGACTTGATAACAGGGGCCTGCACCCACTGAGCATCTTGCTGGCCTTGGGAATTTGCTATATCTATTCTGAATAAGCCCTAGGGTTCAAGTAGCCTGTCCCTAGGGTGTCTCCTGCAGCAGCTTAGTCTGAGTCAGGCTTCCTCTGCTCTACTCTCAAAATTCAAGGACATTCACAGGCTTCCCCAAAAATGGTGGGATCTGAGAAGAAACCACAGAGTATCCTATACTTGAAAAATAACAAAAAAAAGCCCACAGTGACAGCATAAAATCTGTCCCCGGCCATTTCTGTGGTCATTATCAGGGTTGCAGAGACGAACTCAGTACTGGATGTGGTTACATTTAGTTACTGAGAAGCAACTGAGTCATGAATGAACCCCAGGGGCAGCCAGTGATGTGACTCAGAGGCAGGGCTCCTGTCTGGCATGTGCCAGGCACCAGGTTCCATGTAGAGTCCCAGAGAGACAACAACCTGCTAAGATCTCCACAAGTTCCCGATTAAGCTCTATCAAGGGGGAACACCATGAGGGCCATGATGCCAAACAATGGTGTTTGGCGCCCAGCTTTGGGCTGTCCTCCTTCCTGCAGCCACATATCGGCACCTTTGTCTTAGTAAAAGGTTAACAAAGAAAGTCTGTGAGGAGCATCTGTTGTCCTATGCAATATCAAAGAGGCACCATCATGTTTTGGTTTGTTTCCTCTCGCAGTGTTGAGGTAGAATCATTCTAGTCCATTAGGCAAGCACTCAGCCACTGAGCCATACTCCAGTGTGTCAGCTGAACAGAAATTCCAAATTAAAATCTAATCCTATGCTGGGTGGTGATAGACATGCTTTTAATCCCAACAGTTAGGAGGCAGAGGCAGAGGCAGAGGTATGTGGATCTCTGTGAGTTCAAGACCAGCCTGGTCTACGAGTTAGTTCCTGAACAGCAAGGGATACATAGAGAAACCCTGTCTCAAGGTAAGGGGAAGGGAGGGAGAAAAATAAAATCTAATTCCATGATTGTGGTCCCCCAGGAGTCAAAGAGATGACTTATTTGGTAAAATGTTTGCCTTAAAAGCATGCAGATCTATGTTCAAGTACCAGAATCCATGTAAAAAGCCAGGCATAGTGGCGTGGACCTAACATCCCAGCACTTGGAAGGTAGGGACTAGAGCACTGCTGGTGCGGCTACCCAGTAAGACTGTTTAGTGAGCTCCAGTTCAGACCCTGTCTTAGGAAACAAGGTGGATGGCTCCTGGGTATGACACACCTGAAGTTGACCTCAGCCGCCACACATACATACATACACATGCTTAACCCCTTTCCCCCCAGTCAAGAGAATTACGAAAGCCAGGAAGCAGAAGAATGTCACTAAACATAGGGCAACCCTCCCAACCAAGGCACATCACAAAGCAGAGGGCTCTAGTTCCTGGCCGCTGAGGGCCCTGTTGGCAAACAAGTTTGGAGGAAACCAGAGCAGAGCAGGTTTGTCAAATGGGGCCATGGTCACTTAGAATTCTGGGTTAAAGGCGAGCTTTCAGCCCTACTGCTGGGCCCCGTGACCAGGAGCACAGTGGGCAGCAGTGGGCCACAGGGAAGTCAGGGACTCACTTGTTGCTCCCAAACTTCTTCTCTGCGGCTCGGATGTCGGAGTCTTCCTGGAAGCCTCTGTTGCTTTGATAGTAAGAGAAGGCGTTCCCCACTGGGAAGGCCACCGGGAGGAACTGCTTTTTCTCCAGGGCATCATAGGAATATTTGATCTTCTGGAACTCAAATGACAGCACCTCCAGCCCATCTTCTCCCTGGAGTGGAAGGAAGTGTGTTTGTGGCAGAAAGCCCCTGACCTGGGGAATACTGGTGTTCAGGACTACCACAGGAATACCTGTCCCAGCTTCCCTGCAGGATATAGATCCCTTCCTACCTTGTCACGGTGCAGGGCCACCAGTTCAGTGGAGCCATTGTTGGGGGTTGGCACCACCTTCACGAAGGTTACTTTGTTGGGATCATGCTCCTGCCAAAAAACCAAAGATTGTTACCGAGTCCTTCTTAATCCAAAAGTACATGTCCTTCATAGGGTCAGAGGAGGGTAGGCATGTCCCTAGGCTCTAGTGCTGGCTTGGCCATGCCCTACTTGATCACTATTTTGTATTATAAGGTTGAAGTCACCGGGCAAACTCACCACCCAGGCTTCTGGACCTGAGCTCAAGTAACATGGAGCATCTAGTTGGCTCTCCATTCACAGGACTCACATCTTGCCACCGCCCACCCACCTGTGCCACAACGGCTCTCTCTGGCTTGTTCACTGCTCCCCAGTACACTGGACACCCAGCTTGCCTGTGTCTGAGTTCAGTCTTGGTGTCTGACCATGACCCACCTACAGCCCGTGGACACGTGACGCCAAAGACAGCTAAGGATGTGATGCAAAACCATAAGCATATTTTTTTTTTCTTGGTAACTTAGTTGTGAGGTTCCTCAGAAGTAATTATGCTCTGACTACACTGTGTTGTGATATTGGGGTGTGTGTGTGTGTGTGTGTGTGATGCCTCCTTCCTCTACAACATTTTCTTTTGCACAAAGCACATACACTGAGACAGCTAGCTCCCCTGATCCATTCAGGCTTTTGCCTAAATGTCACCTACTTGGGAGTCCTCCCCAGGTGGCTCCATCTAAAGTTCCCTGGGACTCCTCTGATTGGTAATCTGCCTTCTGCAGTAACAAATGAGTCCACCTTCTTCCCAAACGGTTTTATCCAGGCTACTTTCGTGACATAAACGTTCCAGCCATGCTGTTTTTGCTTGGCCTTGCAATGACTGGAGGTGGAGGTAGGACACACAGTGGTGACCCTGAAAACTAACACACAAGGATAAACTAACACAGGGGAAGACAAGTAAAGATGCCATGGAGGGTGCTGGCCCTGCACTTTACAAGTTCCCTTAGTTTTCCTCAGTGACCCTGGAGGGAAGTGTTTCAGCTTTCACTTTACAGTAAGGTGAAACTGAAACCCTAGAGGGAAGCAAAGCCTGATCGGTCTCCTCACTCAAGGCTGCTTAGCTCCTCCCACTCCTCCTTCCTAGAAGAGGAGAGGAAGTTCCCAGCTACAGATGCAAGGGATCCAATGCCCTCCTGCACTGCACACCCACACAACCTGGGTGCCAAGCTCAGAAATTTGGGCCCCTCTGCTGGATAAATATTAATGAAACAGGGTGTCTTCTCTTGGACATACATACACACACACACACACACACACAGAGCCAAAGAGGGTGTATATGAAGGCATTCATGTTTTTCCTGCAGTCATTGACACTGCCTCCCTTTTCTGAAGACCAACCCAAAGCAGATATCAGTGCCCCAGGCTTCAAATTTGGTGTGATCTGTAGTGTGGTCACTGGGTGTTACCTGCCAACCTAGAACACCTAATAGTCGGTGCCTCCTGTAGAGACACTGTATTTAGAATTCTGAACTTAGAATACTACACCGCCTTGCTGCATATCCTGACAAGCCCTCATCTTAACCACATTTATCTTACAGATAACTTGAGACTCTAAGCTAGTAAGTCACAAGTAGCTCCTGGCCATCTTCAGCACCAGGGTGAACTATTCATTCTTGGGTCTAGCACGGGGGACAGAGGCTGAACATTGAGCGGTAGGATTTGGCTTCATACATTTGGGAAATTACCCCACAGGTCTAGCCTAACACTTCACACACACACACACACACACACACACACACACACACACACACACACACACACACACACACACACACACACACAGAAGCCAGAAAGGCTTTTAACCTGGAGACAGATAGGCGGTTCTCTGTGAGTCCTAGACGCCCCAAGGCTGTATAGTAAGATCCTGTCTTGTAGAAAAAAAGAAAAAGAAAACCAAGACAGGACCGTTCCAAGAGCAATACACCATATGGGAGCTAAGATGACAAGTCACACAAACAGTAACATATGGGTCTTGCTCTAAGTCTGTTCCTGTTTCTCGTGAGGCAAAAAGACCATGCCACAATAGCCTGGCGAGTCACAGCGGGGTCAGAGCCATAGGGCAGGGGGCGCTGCTGGAGGCAGCTGGAAGGCTGCAGACCAGACTGGAGACACGCAAGCCCGCTGCAGCCCGGAACCCCTGCTAGGCCCCATTGTGCCTGGGTCCCAGTCGGGGTCGGGCGCGCGCACTTACCGGGGTGCAGGTGAGCGCGCAGTGCGCGTGCACAGACCAATGCCCCGACAGGATTGTGAGTGCGTGAGCGAGGCAGATGGTAGCGAGGGCCAGCAGTGCGGCCTCGGGTATCTGGGTCCAGCTGTTGCCCCATCCCCAGCAACCGCTGGCGGCGGCGCCCAGCCAGGCTGGGTACAGCAACCCGGCAAACGGCAGCACGGTGAGGCGCCGCAGAAGCGCCAGCCGCCGGTATGGCCATACAGCGGCCACCAGTTCGTCGCCGCTCGCTATGAGCGCTGGCCCGGCAGCGAGGCCCGGCCGCCCAGGCTGAGGAGACCCGCTGTCCCGGGCCCCGCCAGGCCGGGCTCCGCAAGGTACCGCGTTGCCCACCACCGCCATCTTTCCCAGCGCTGCGCTGGCTTCCGGCAGAGGCACCGCCTTCTTCCGGTATATTACTTCCGGTGAGGCTAGATCGCCATGAGTGGCCTCAGGAATAGGAAACATCTAGGTAAAGCGTTAGATGGGATAGAAAGTGTCTGCTCAGGGCGCCGCCATGTCAGGCTGTGGCTGGAAGGAGATTAAGAGCGCTGCCATGACAAAGAAGGTATCAAAGGTCCAAATCAGCTTGCTAAGTTCGGCCACGGCGGACTAAGACCGGAAAAGATTCGGCAGGCAGGGAGGGCTTGACATCATCGAAAGAACCTGAAACGGAAGAGCCCGGCGCTTCTCACCAACTACTTAGGCATCTGTCAGTCACTAGGAACAGGCCTCCATAGGTGAAGGAGAAAAGCTTACCCAAAGATTCAAGCTTTAGGAGGTGGGACCTTTTGAGGGCGGGGTTTGGTAGTAGGCGGAGCCTTTGCAAGGTATCGGTAAGGTACCTTTTCCGTGGAAGCCATACTGGTAATAAGTACACAAAATAGTCACATTAACATAAATGGAAAATTAGATATTTATATGAAATGTATTACGATATTTTACCCAACTATTCTGTACAAGCACTGTTATTTGAACACAACCATAAGAGGGTTTTTGAAGATTTAAAAAAATTCTTTGTAAGCATGTATTTACCTATATCTGTGTGTGTGTGTGTGTGTGTGTGTGTGTGTGACCTGTGTGCAATTCCTACAGGGACTCTAAGAATGCGTCTGAATCCTGGATTTGGAGTTACAATTAATTGTGAATGTGGGTGCTGGGAATTAAATACAGGTCCTCTGGAAGAGCAGCCAGTACTCTTAATGGCTGTTGCCTTTGACTCCTGAGTGCTGGGATTAAAGGCATGTGTCGCTCTGCCCAGGTCCAACATAGCTTATTTTTATTCTTTGTCAATGTTATTTTGCTTGGTAGTGCAGGTTATCTCACGTGTAAGATGACAAATTCAAGTTCATCTCAGGAACTTAATGAGACTTTTTCCAAACTTAAAAAAATAATAAAAGTGTTGGCTAGTTCAGTGTTAAGAGTGCTTGCCTAGCATTCTTGAAAGCCTGGGTTTGATTGCTTGTAAAAACAGATGGAAAACCCCACACGGCCCCCTGACTGCAATTCATTCTCTCTCTCTCTCTCTCTCTCTCTCTCTCTCTCTCTCTCTCTCTCTCTCTTGATTGGTTGAAAGCTTGATAAGAGGACTTAGGACGTTCTAAAGGCTGGTCTTGTCTTCTCTCCTCTTCCCTCTACCCCACCCCAGGGGAATCTCTAGTCCTTGGGCTCAGCAGCAAATGCTCTTGCCTGACTCTACAGAGAGGTCCATGAAGAGTCAGGAAATAATTCAAAGTCTAGGACGTTCCTGAAACTTAACAGGCACACAAGGTTCACTCCTCTCCAAGGTTATATGAGCAGTCAAGTTGATTGCAAGTCGTAGGGAGAGCTCTAGGTTTACAGCTTGGAGTCGTCACCATTTGGAGGTGCGTTTTCAGTGACACAACTACCTTTCAGTCATCCGTGCCGGCTAAGTGTAAGCAGCCATATTCCTGCTATGACTCCAGTAATACTCTCTGATTCATTAAGTTGAACTTCAGTGTTTTTATGACAGTCATCTGTCATCTCTGGGGTGAGTTGACATTTGTTCACACCTCTGTAGGAATAGTGTCACACAGCGTAAATGGTGCATGCACAACAGGAACTGACAAAACCAAACATAGGGAGGGGTAAGTGCCCGCTTCCTTCGTGGGCTCTGAGACTGGCACCTGAGGCTGATTGGTGTGAGGGGAGAACACCTGTGGGTGATTCCCATTATGGCTGGCTCTCCCTGTGGTGGCCTCCCTGTTGTAGTGGTCGCATGCTCCCTGCAGTAGATGATAGGGCAGCAGTCATGGCTGAGCCATCTGACATCTGTAGAGGGAATCCCAGCGCGACCAGAAAGGTAAAGGGTGTCCTGCCTCCTTGATGAACAAGATCTGCCTCATGTTTGGGGATGTCTCTAGAGCAATCTATCACGACTCTGAAAACCGAGGTCGTCATATGATCTCCACACACATGTGGACACATGCATATTTTGAACAAACACATACACATAATATCTACATACACACAGACATACAGAAAAACAAAAATTAAGGGTGTATGAGTTCTATTTCTGACCGAGGCAGCATGATATAATGCATTTAACTGAGTCCATAGTTTGAGAGAGCTAGGATTCATGGAATGAAGGCACAGCTGCAGGAGTCGATAAAAGCTCCCGTCTTAATCTGCAACTAGGAGACAGAAAAAGGACACGAGAAATCTCACCTTTTGATACCTCAAAGCACCCCCCCCACACACACACTAGTGACACACATCCTCCAACAAGGCCACCTCTTCTAATCTGTCCCAAACTGTTCCACCAACTGGGGATCAGATACTCAAACATTTAAGCCTGTGGGACCATTCTCATGCAAACAGCCACATAGGAGCCTGAGAGATGTCTCAGTGGTTAAGAGCACTGACTGCGGGGTTAGGGATTTAGCTCAGTGGTAGAGCGCTTGCCCAGAAAGTGAAAGGCCCTGGGTTCGGTCCCCCCCCCCGGAAAAAAAAAAAAAAAAGGGGGGGGAAGCACTGACTGCTCTTCCAGAGGACATGGGTTCAAAAAAAACAACTGTGTCAAAAACACAAAGGCAAAAATCAATGGTCGAAGCAGGGGTTGGGGATTTAGCTCAGCGGTAGCTTGCCTGACGCAAGGCCCTGGTTCGGTCCCCAGCTCCAAAAAAAAAAAAAAGAAAAGAAAAAAAAAAAAAAGCATAGCAATCTTCAATCTCAGCACTCGGGAGGAAGAGGCAGATGAATCTCTGAGACTCAGGTCAGTGAATTCCAGGACAGCCGGGGCTACACAGGCAAACCCTGTCTCAAAAACAAATGAATAAATAAGATAAAAATACACATCAATAAGTCATACATTGAAAACGTAATGGAACTACTTAAGATGACCCTGTTAAAATTTAAAATCCTTGGTTTTTTGGTGATTCTAGGCCAACTTTGGATTTTTTTTTTTTTTTTTTTTTTGAGAGGGCCTCACTATATAGTCATGGCTGGCCTAGAATTCAGTATGTAGATAGACCAGGCTGGCCTGGAACTCATTGGAGATCCACCTGCTTCTTCCTCCTGAGTGCTGGGATTAAAGGTGGGCATCACCACGTTTGAATACTATTTAGATTTTTTTTAAGGGCTTATTCAAAAATGTGTTGAATATGTGTCTATGTTGAGGATTGGTTCTAATGCTTTGAATTATTCAGGAATTTGCTTGTCCAAATGCTGAAGGTCCTTGTCCCCAATTGGTTTTTGATCAATAAAGAGCCAACAGCCAATGGCTGTCTAGGCAGAGGGGGGGGATGGGTGGAACCATGGGCTAGGAACTGGGAGAGAGGAAGAGGGAGAAAGCCATGACTCAGGGGAGAAGGATGGGACATAAGATCTGCAGGAGAGAAAGTCAACCAGCCATGTAAGAATTATTGCCACTGGCTACTTCCCTACAAGCTACTTCTGGCTTGGGGTATCAGGGTAAGGTTTAGGAGTCTCAGGAGTACTGGAAGGAAGTGTTTGCTAGCAGGGGAAGATTTTGGAGTGACCAGCCTTTGAGCTTAGTCATGGCATGTCAGAAATTAACTGGTGTGTGTGTGTGTGTGTGTGTGTGTGTGTGTGTGTGTGTGTGTGCTCCATTTGCAAATCCAGACAGCTCCTGTGTGGGTGTGCACCGGTGACCTTCTGGGAGCCAAAGCAGTGTAGCTAAATTCACCACTACATGTCTATCTACATGTGAATGTTTGTCCAAAAGTGCAGGTGCCTGCAGAGGCCAGAAGAGGGTTTTAGATCCCCTGGAGCTGAAGTTACAGGCAGGCGTGGGCTGCAAACCTACGTCAGGTGGGAGCAGAGGGCTCTGAAAGGCTGAGCTGTCTCTCCAGCCTTAAAGAGGCTCTCTTACATGCCTCATTAGTTACAGAAGACTCTGAGAGGTATGGAGTGCTCCATTTCTGCATAGCTGGCCAAGACAACAAAAAGCAAGAGAGGAAACACACAAAGTATCAAACTCACATATATATTAACTCTGTAATGGCAGTTCAGGACACCAAAGGCATCTGTCCCCTGAAGAACAGTAGAGCTATGGAACAACTGCATCTCACTGAGGACCAAGGCCAGGAAAATCTAGGGATGGCAGCTCAGTGACACGTGCCTTACGAACATGAAGAGTTGAGTTTAGATCTCAGTCCACATGTAAAAGTCCAGCGTGGGGCCAGAAAGATGGCTCAGGAGGTAAAGGTGCTTGCTGTAGAGCCTAATGCCCCGAGTTAGGTCCCTGGGACCCACGTGATGGAAGGAGAGAACTAATTCCTACAAACTGTCCTCCGACTGCTACATACACAGTAGCATACATGTTATCCCTCTTCCCATGAAAGAAATTTGAATCAGTAAAATATAAAAAGTGAAAATCCAGGTGTGGCTGAACAAGCCACTGTGACCCAGTGCTGTGAGAGGCAGACAGTGAAAGACTGATGCTTGCTCCATGGCTGCCTAGCTCCAGATTCTGCAGCAGCAAGAGATCCTGCCCCAAAGGAATAAAGCAAAGTGATACGTATTTTAATGTATTCACTTCTTAAACAAGGCATTATTTCTCTTGTCAATCTGCAAGGGTCCCTCTCTCTTTCTTTCCTTCTTTCTTTTGCTTTTGAGTTTAGAAAGGGCTTTTACTATAAGATCATGATTGGAAGCCTAAGAGAAACACAGAAGACAGAGCTCTTATAAAGCAGGAACAGGTTCCAAAAGCACGGTCTTTCCTTCTTTCCTTTGTTCCTTCCTTCCTTTCTTTCTTTGACTTATTTATTTCATGTATACCAGTACACTGTCCTTGTCTTCAGACACACCAGAAGAGGGCATCAGATCCCATTACAGATGGTTGTGAACCACCATGTGGTTGCTGGGATTTGAACTCAGGACCTCTGGAAGAGCAGTCAGTGCTCTTAACCACTGAGCCATCTCTCTTCTCCAGCCCCTTTCTTTCTCTCTCTCTCTCTCTCTCGCTCTCTCTCTCTCTCTCTTTCTCCCTCCCTCTCTCTCTCTCTCTTTCTCTTTCTTTTTTCTTTCTTTAAACATACTTTTTTTTTTTTAAGAGCTGAGAGATGGCTTAGCAGTTAGGAGCACTTACTACTGTTACAAAGAACTGTTCACTTCCCAGCACCTACACTGAGGCCCACAACCATCTGTAATTCTAGTTCCAGAGAATCCGATGCCCTCTTCTGACCCTCACAAGTATCAGCAACACATGTGATGCACAGACAGACATGAGAGCAAAGCACTCACACACCACACGCATAAAATACAACACATCACATGCATCTTTTTTTTTTTTTTTTTTTTTTTTTTTGGAGTAGGTGGGTTTTGAAACAGGGTTTCTCTGTTTAGCTCTGTCTTTGAAATCCACTCTGCAGACTAGGTTAGTCTCGAACTCAAAGATCCACCTGCCTCTACCTCCCAGTGCCTCCTTAGGTACTAGGCAGACACGTGCTACACATACATGTAGTCGAAACACCCATATATATGTATATAAATACATATATACATACATGTATATACATAATATTTTGACCACAGAACAATTTTTTTACAAATTTCTTTCTGTGTGAGAACAACATAACAAAGTTATGAAGCTGTTAAAGGAGAGATGAGTTTAAATTACACTGTTTCATAAAGTAGCATTCTAAGTTTACCTGTCAATATGCTATTAAATATACAGTTCTTGTCTGTTGGTTGCAGGCCCTAGCTGTACTTCATGGTTCTTCCTTAATTGCTTACCTCTTTGCTGTTGCTGTCGAGACTGGTTCTGAATCCGGGACACACTGATTTGTTTACACTACCTAGCCTAGGGCATTCTCTGTCTCCATCTCCCCAGCAGTGGGATGTGCATGTGCCACCATTGCTTGATTAGTTAGAACATTGGTGCTGGGCATCTAAACTCAGGTTCTAGTGATCGCACAGCAATCACTTGATCCATTGGACTAGCTCTTCTATTTTTAACTTGATTTATTTATTTTGAGACAGGTCAAATTAATAATTCAGGACGGACTAGAACTTGCTATATAGACCAGGCTGGCCTTGAACTCACAAAGATCTACCAGCTTCTGCCTCATGAGTGCTGGAATTATAGGCGTGCACCACCATGCTTGGCCTCTGCTTAGATTTCTTAAAGTTTTTATTTTCATTTATGCGTACATGTGCATTTTTGGGTGAATATATCCCATGAATATAGAATTCCACTATGGTCTAGTTAGGGGTGAACAGCCTGATGTGTGTGCTGAGAACTTGGAGTGGAACCTTCTAGCTTCTTTGGAAAGTCCATTTGTCAGATGGTGTTTTGCTGGGGCAAACACATGAAGGAACATTTTCCTGAATCAGACACGGGTGGAAGGAGGTTCTGCTAAAGCAAGCACATGAAAGGACCCACGATAAGGGATTCCTCGCTAATGACAGGCATGTGCTGGTTCACCTTACATTGTTGCTGAGCTCTATGATGTGTCACTAGTCCACAGAGAGAAACACACCAAAAAATTTCTTGGGATGTTCCTTGGCTTCTTGCAGCTTCCTCGGACTCTGGCCATTTGGCAGAGTGATATCAGCTAAGACAGACTCATACTGAGGCAAGACATGTGGTGAGGCAAGACCCATGGAGGATTCAACAGTGACAGGGCTTGGCTTGCATAGTTAACTTTGTAACACTTTTTGGTCTCAAGTCTTCACCACCTGTACTTTGCTAAGAAAGGCACAGAAAAGAACTTCTGGTTTCTCTGATGGTCCTGGTAACTCCTGCTGACTCATGCCGATTCAGCTGGGACCTGGCTATTTCTGCTATTTGTGCCTCCACTACTGGTTTGTGTTTGCTATACCAACACTACTGAGCTGGACAGCTGGTAGATTTGTGAGGTGTTTGTGAGTGGATCGAGCTGCTGTTCCTGACTTCTGTGAACTGAACTGCTGATTTCCTGACAACTCAGATGGGATTTGCTCCAAAGAACAATTTCTAAGCAGGTTCACTTCCCTTGTATCCTAATAACCTTTCTTTTCTACTACCTCTGGTGTGTTGTAGTTAGTTTTTGCTTCACTGCTTTGGCTTCTGGCAGATCTCGCATGCATGCCTACTCAGGAGCTATCTTTTGATCGTCGTCGGAAGAAAGTCACACACACACACATTAACTTATTTTTAAAATGTCTTGGCTACCTCAAAGGCTGGGCATCCTAAACCTTCCCCTGCCACCCCAATGACCACTTACCTGAAATCTCACATGGCTGGTTGGCTTTATCTCCTGTTGCTATTGTGTCCCATTCTTCTTCCTCGAGTCATGGCGCATCTCCCTCGTTTCTCACTGCATCCTCACCCACGCAACTGTCCTGCCCTGTGCCCAGCCAATGATTGTTTGCATCTTTATTGGTTGATTAAAAAACCAATTGGGGACAAGGACCTTGAGAGTCTGGACACACAGATTCAAAGCATTAGAACCAATCTCCAACACTAGTGGGTGGTGGGCTAGAAGCGAGATTAAAACATTTAAGAACCGTTATTAAAATTAGGGTTGAGAAAAAAAATCTAAAGCTACAGGAACTGAACTCAAGTCCTCTGAAGGAGTGGAAAGTACTCTTTTTTTTTTTTTCTTTTTTTTTTGGAGCTGGGGATCGAACCCAGGGCCTTGCACTTCCTAGGCAGGCGCTCTACCCCTGAGCTAAATCCCCAACCCCATGGAAAGTACTCTTAATCACTGAGCCATCTATCCAGCACTCAGTTTAAAAAGATTTTCTTATACATTTTCCTTGATCTCCTGAGTCTGAGAGTTATGACCTGCCTGCAGGTTCCTGCCTTAGCTTCTCTCAGTTGACTGTGACCTGCGATATGTAAGGCAAATAATCCTTTCCCTTCCCAAGTTGTTTTTAGTCATGATGTACTATTGTTGCAACAATAGAAACACAGTAGAGATTGGTACCAGGAGTGGGGTATTGCTTCAACAGACCTTACCATGCTGAAAGCCTGTGAGTGCTCAGAGATTAATGAGCTGTTGTGGCACTTGGAGATAATGCTCAGAGTAATGCAGACAGTGGAGGTCTGGTTTGTAAAGTTTCAGAGGGAAGTAAAGACTCTATCAGGGTTGTTCATGTGATGTTTTGAATCTGTACCTCTGGTCATGTCAGGCTGAAGAACCAGTGGTCGTTAAGAGAGTAGAACTACAGTGAAACTTGTGCTTTACTGAGATAATTAATGCTAGTGTGATGGAGCTGAGAAATAGTGGTGATGAAGAAGAGACCAGGGATTCAGTCCTTGACTCTGAAAAAGAAAAAAAAAAAGAAAAGAAAAGAAAGAAAGAAAAGAGAACAGCGTCATTAATGTGAAATATTCTGGGAGTATTCTTTAGGGTCATGTCACAGAAGCTGTGGTCCAGAGGGGACCAAAGCTGCATCCCACACTGTCAGCTGAACTTGGACTATGTAAGAGTTATCCAGGCGGTACAGGTTCTGAGGGCATGAATAGGTCATGGAGAGCGTCTGAGGCTAGCACTTTGTCAAGTATAGAGTCCCCGACACGAGATTGGGAGAGGTCACTGGTGAGGTGCAAGTGAGCATGTTGCAGATACTATAGTATGAGTACCAATGACAGCATCAGGTGTCGAGTGGAGCTGACTTGAGCAGTATGTGCTGTGGGTGACAGTTAGAAACGCGAAGTTGCTGAAGCCCTTCAGAGCCTCATATAGAATTGTGAGTCCCAGGCATTAAGCACTGAATTCTTTTGCACTGTTGAATTTTGGTTTGGTTTTTTCAAGACTGTGACTGACTGTGTCCCGTTCTTGGAATAAGAAAGTATTTAAGTTGCTTTTTGATTTTACAGAATACTGCAGTTATGAGACTTTGGATATTTTAGAGAGACTTGTTTTTTTAAAGATTTTTTTTAAAGATTTGTTTATTTTACTTATATGAATACACTGTAGCTGTCTTCAGACACACCAGAAGAGGGCATCAGATCTCATTACAGATGGTTGTGAGCCATCATGTGGTTGCTGGGAATTGAACTCAGGACCTTTTAACTGCTGAGCCATCTTTCCAGCTCCAAGAGTTTATTTTTTAAAGAGACATTAGGTATTTTAGGAAAACTGATTTTTTTAATTAAAAATTATTTTATTTTACTTATGTTCATTGGTGTGAGAGTGTCAGATCCCCTGGAATGAGAGTTACAGACATTTGTGATCCATGTTGGTGCTGGGAATTGAACCTTGGTCCTCTGGAAGAGCAGCCAGTGCTTTTAGCTGAGCCATCTCTCCAGCTCCCAAGACTGAATTTTTAAATTTAATTTTATTTCTTGTGCAGTACTGTTTTGCCTGCATGCATGCCTATACATCATGTGTGTACCTGGTACCTTCAAAGACCAAAAGAGGTATTGGAATGCTTGAAACAGGATTGACAGAAGTCTGTGAGTTGCCATGTGGATGCAGGGAATTAAACCTGTGTCCTCTGTCTGTTCCCCACTGTAGAATCAGATCAGATGAATTGGGACAGATCTCATTCTGATAATTAAGGACACTGGAGACCAACCAAACTACCACCTGACTAATCGACAAGGTCTTCAGGGAAAATTGTCCAGAGATGACAGAGAGTATTTCCTGAATTGGAATTATACAAGGACGGCCTTTTTGGTAGTGCATGCCTTTAATCTCAGCACTTAGGATGCAGAGGCAAGTGGATCTCTGTGAGTTTGAGGCTAGCCTGGTCTACATAGTGAGTTCCAGAACAGTCATATTTACATGACAAAACCCTGACACAAAACAAAACAAACAAAAACTAATAAAAATTACAAAAACCCAACCCAACCCAACCAAAGAACTAACCAACCAAAAAGAAACTATACAGGGTATGGTAGTGTACACCTGTAATCCCAGCACTTGGGTGACTGAAGCAGGAGGTTCATGAATTTGAGGCCAGCCTTGGCTTGAAAGACAACAAGCATGGATTCCCTTTTGTCAGCCTAAAGTAATTCAAAAGTTCCCAATCTAACTAAAGCGAAGAGGTTGTGGAGACACAGGAGGCAGAGACCAGTGGTTTCCTGTGAGTTGGAGGCCAGACATAGGTACAGAGCGAGAACCTCTCTAAAAATATGAAGAGCTGATGGAGAGATGGTCCTCATGGATGGTTAGCTGGCACTAACAGTGGGTTTAACCCTGGCTCCTAGGTGTACTCTGTTTATTCCATTAAGTCTTGTCCTAAGAATAGTTATTTTTCAGAAATATTTCAGCTCTTAAAGAGGAAGAGTTAGAACCATTAGAGAAAGGATATTCTGTAATGATTAAAAAAATATTCTTTTTACTTACATGTATGGGTGATGCAGTATGTGTGAGCGATGGAGAAGCCCAGAAGAGAGTTGCATCCTCTGGAGCTGGATTTACAGGAAATTGTGAGCCACCAGATGTGAACCAAACAAGTCCTCGAGAAGAGCAGAAAGTGCTGACCATCTCTCCTGTTCCCTGACTTGCCTTCCCCCTTTTCAGTCAGTCCCTGACTGTGGTCCACGTAATGATCCCGCCCACTTTTAGGAAGAGCCTTCCTATCTCATTGGAGGATCAAGACTAATCATTACACCACTGAAGGCCACTCACTCTTCTCTTCACTGACTCCATTATCTTTGCCTGTGTTTTCCCTTTTTGTTGTTTCTACTGCCTGTACTTTTGTTTTCTTCTTCTTTAGTAAAAAATGGGTGAATGCCTTTAATCCCAGCACTCATGAAGCAGAGGCAGATAGACCTCGGTGTTTGAGGTTAGCCTGGTCTGCAGAGGGAGTTCCAGGATAGCCAGGGATACACAGAGAAACTCTAACTCAAAAAACCAAAACTTAAAATAATAAAATGTTCTAATAATCTAGTCTCTCTCTCTCTCCCTCTCCCTCCCCCCCTGTGTGTGTGTGTGTGTGTGTGTGTGTGTGTGTGTGTGTGTAGAACACACTTGTGGAGGTCAGAGGACAACTTTCCTGAGTTGGTTTTCTTCTACTATGTTCAGGCTTAACCTACTAAGTCATTTCCTTGGCCCTCGGCTTCAATTTTTTTATTTTTTATTCTTTTGCTTTTGCTTAAATTGCAATGTCTCTAGAGGGCTGGACAGGAGAAATGAGGGTGGGAGGAAAGGGCAGAGATTTTTTTTTTTTTTTGGTTCTTTTTTTCGGAGCTGGGGATCGAACCCAGGGCCTTGCGGTTCCTAGGCAAGCGCTCTACCACTGAGCTAAATCCCCAACCCCAAGGGCAGAGATCTTAACTAGAAGCACATGTGCTATGAAAATAGAGGAAATGAATACTTGTGTTAATGTGTAGCCTGAGACATATGTATAAACCATAGATGTTCCTTACTCAAATACCTGATGTCTGGAGAACATCAGGTCCAGTTATAATTTGACCTTGGGTAGGCTGGGCACCTAATTGAAAGGCGGCAACATTACTGCAATGAGCACTCAGTGTGTATAGTGAGTGTGCACGGTGGCAACTCCGTGCTCGAATACAGCTTTACCAGGGAGAAGCAAGTTCTGGTTAGAAGCAAATCTCAGAGGTAGACCAGGTCAGGCCAGGAGTGGAAGCCTAGCCTAGGAGGGCGGGGCTATGCCTGGTATTTGAATTCCACGCCTCGGCCTTTGGAAGCAGGTGCCACTCAGGCTTTGCTAGCCAATCAGGGCCTAGGACCGTGCCGTCTAATCTGGAGCACCGGAGAACGGCATGAGGCGGGGTCTTCTCGGCCGCCATACTGTAGGCTCCGCTCCGCGGCACAGGGAGGTGCGGTGTGCTGTGCTGTGAGCGCCGCTGCCAGGACCTGTGAGGAGAGCGCGGGCGAGTCCGGAAGCCGCGCCATGGTGAGCAAGGGCGGCTGTCCCTGCCCGCTGTGGTGGATCCTCTCCGAGGCTGGGGCGGGGCGGCAGCGGCGTTCAGTGCTGCGTGGCGCTGGGCCGTGTCCTCTCCCTTTGGTCCGCGCCTGCGCAGAGCGCCGAACCTCGCTGCGGAGGCTCCGCCTTGCGCAAGAAAGAGTCGGTGCTCTGTCTGGGGCAGGCGTTTTAAACGGTCCTGCTTTGGGCGTCTCATCAGAAGGTTGTAAAACAATAGGTCATCTAGTTTCTGTTGCTTTCTAGAAGTTCTCAATTTCCATTTAACATTTATGTCAAGCATTCAACTTGAGTTAATACTGTGAATTTTAAACTTTTTTTAAAAAATTACTTTCTTTTTGTGCATTGGTGTTTTGCCTGAGTGTATGTATGTCTTTGTGAGGATGTCAGAGCCTCTGGAACTGTTGTTGAGCTGCCATGTTGGTACAAGGAATTGAATCCAGGTCCTCTGGAAGAGCAGCCAGTTCTCCCAACCATCGAACCATCTCTCCAGCCCCAACACTGTGAAACTCTACCCATTTAATTTCTTTGTCTATAGATATCTGTTCTGCCAACAGCCTTTGCCATTCTCCGCTTCGTTGAGTTTCCTTTGCTACTTTGTCAAAACAGGCAGTATGTGTGGGTGTATCATATATTGTGTATATAATATATAATATGTGTAATATACACACTTTAAGTCTGCGTGTTTTGGTTCTTTGGAATTGTGTGGACCATCCCCCCCACCCCCCACCCCCCGTTCTCCACATAAAATTGAGTATTAGTTTCTTAATTTGTTTTCAGAAGTTGTTAGGAATTTTATTGTGATTATTTAATTCTTAGTGCAGATTGAGGAAACATGACATTTCAATTCTGAAGCTTCCTATGCCATAACTATGGGATATCACTGTTTTGTGTTTGGTTAGGGTTTTGTTGTCTTTTTGTCTTTTGCTTTTTTCCTTTTAGGTCTGCTTTTGCTGACCTGAAACTCATTCTGTAGAGGCTGGCCTTGAAATCATAGTGAACTACCTGTCTCTCTCTGCCTTCCAAGTGCCATGATTAAGGGCATTTTTCCACCACTGCCCTGCATTTTGTTGTTGTTAAAAATTATAGTTCTTGCTGGATTGGTTGGTCTACCTATAACCCAGCACTTGGGAGGAAGAGGCAGGCAGATTGAAGCTAACCTGGTTTACATAGCTACGGAGTTCCAGGTTAGCCAGGGTTACATCATGAGATAGATAAGCGGTGGATGGTCTGTAGTGTCAGCTCAGTGCTTTAGAGGGTATTGCTATTACAAAGACCCCAGTTTGGTTCCCAGCACCCACCTATGGTGACTCACAACTGCCTATAACTCCAGCACCAGAGCCTCCAATGCTCTGTTCTGGCCTCTAAGGGCACCGCCTTCAAATGCACAAACCCCTCCCTATACACACACACACACACACACACACACACACACACACACACACTTAAAGCTTTAAAAGGTGGCCTAGCAGTTAAGAGTACTTACTGCTTTTCAGAAGATACTGATTCGATTCCCGCACTCACATGGTCATTTACAACCTTCTGTAAGTAGTCTTGGCATCCAGGCCTCCTCTGATCTCCACAGGTCCCAGGCGTCACATGCACGCTGGCAAAACACTGATCTGCATCAAATAATAAGCAAGAAAAACCAAACCAAAGTAAGGTCCCCTGCTATTCTCTTACTCAGAGAGAAGTTCCCACTGCCTCTCTTGGAAATGGCTAAAATCTGTGTGTCCTCTTCTCTCTTAATAAAACTCTTTGAAAGGTTTTAAAACAATTAAAATCTTTTTAAAAAATTGTAGTTCTTGCCTAAAGGACTTTATTAAATTTGTATACATTTCATTGTGTCTCTTCTTATCTGCATTGCCATACTGGATAGTGTTATCCAGCTGTTCACTGCTGTTTTACAGGAAGCTGGTGGATATTATATTAATCATCTTTAAACATTTTGATGATTTGTTAAGAGTTACTGGTTATAGACAGACTTATTGGTTCAATGAGTTTTGTTGATTCTTGGAATTTATTGTGAGGAAACAGTACCTTTAATCCCCTTTCTTGCTCTGTGTGTGTGTGTGTGTGTGTGTGTGTGTGTGTGTGAGAGAGAGAGAGAGAGAGAGAGAGAGAGAGAGAAAGAGAGAGAGAGAGAGAGGAAGAAAGAGAGGGAAAAGAGGGAAAGAGAAAAGAAACCCATTCCAAGCCTCACCATGGTGGTGCATGTCTTTATTCCTGCCACTGGTAGAGGCAGATGAATCTCTGGGCTGGAGGCTAGCCTGGTCTATAGATTTAGTTCCAAGACAGCCAGAGCTATACAAAACAAAGCAAAAGAAAACATCCCTTCCCCCTTTTATATGTTGTTATTTTTCTTTGAGACAAAGTCTTGCTATGTAGCTTTGGGTGGCCTAGAACTTGCTATGTAGACAAGGCTAGCCTCAAACTCAGAGATCTGTCATCCTCCGTAGGATTAAAAGTCTCTGACACCATCCTCTGCTCATCCGTTCTCCTGTTCTGGCTGTTCTGGAACTCTGTACACAGTCTGACCTTGAACTCACAGAGATCTGCCTGTCCCTGTCTTCCGACTGCTAGGATCAGACAGATGCTCCACCATTCCTGGCCCTTAACGCAGCCATTTTGAAAAGAGCCAACTAATTTCTTATTAAGAGATTTATTTTATTTCATGTGTTTGAGTGTTTTGCCTCCATGTAAGTACACTGTGTGTGTAGCCGGTGCCTGTGGAGACCAGAAGGGCACGCTGGATCTCACGAAACAAGTTTCTGTTGATTGTAAGCTGCCATGTGGGTCCCAGAACTCAAACTGGGTCCCGCAAGAGCAGCAAATATTCTTCTGAGCCATCTCTCCATCTCCTGCCACATATATTGGCACAGTTATTGGCATAATCATATTTTTCTACTTCGTTGTTGATGGTATATTATATCTAGCATTTTTTTTAGGGCGCTGGAGAGTGAAAGCAGGCGTTTGTACATTCAAGCATGTGGTTTAGCTTGGTTTACTCAGCTTCAGGAACATTCTTTTGTTATTGTTTATTTTTGTGTGTGTCTAAGGAATCGGTCAGAGGGGTCTCAGGACCTCTAGAGCTTCAGGTTGAAGTGGGTGCTGGGAATCACGTCAGCTTCTTTTTAAGAGCAGTGTATGTTAACCGCTGAGCCATCTCTCCAGCCCTTACAGCTTCATAAGCTTATATGGTTGAGCCACCAGCAAGGTTATGGCATCTGTAGGTTGCACAGTAAATGAAGGGCCTCATAGAAGATTGATCTCTCAAGTCATTTACCCCCAGCGTTTGAGCCACATGTTTGTCTTTCTCTGTATTTGTGATTTCATAATGTTCATGTTAAAAAGTGAGCATTTGCCTTTAATCTCAGCACTGGGGAGGTAGAGGCTGGTAGACACCAAGAGCTAAAAGCCAGCCGTTGTGTATCATTGGTTCCAGTCCAGCTACTGTTACACCGTGAGACCTTGCTTCAGAACACTGAGCACTTGACAGTTGCAGTGAGCACCTCTGGAAGTCAGTGTGTCTTCTCCAGGGTTTACTCTCTCTTTGTTGCGGGCTCAGTTTGCCATTTGTTTAGTGTTACCAAAGTATATGTTACCCAGATTCTATTACCTGTGTGTTGGCAGTCTTCCTCCAGAATACACTTCGTATTTAGTTTTTACTTTCCATGGATTTCTTTGGATGTGAGGAGCTCACCATGAAGCTGAAAAGGGGGCTGGAGAGATGGCTCAAGGGTTAAGAGCGCTGGCTGCTCTTCCAGAGAACCTGAGTTCAATTCCCAGCAACCACATGGTGGCTCACAGCCATCTGTAATGGGATCTGAAGCCCTCTTCTGGCCTGCAGGTGTACACAGGGCACTCATATACATAAAATAAATAAATCTTAAAAAAAAAAAAAGGCTGAAAAGGGTACTGTGAGGGGATTTATGGATGGCTGAGTTAGGGGCTTGCCTTCCTTCTCTGCTTCACCTTTAAGTGCCCCTAGCCCAGCCTAGAGAGGAATCAGGGCTCTAGATGAGGATCTTCTCGGCTGCTTTCTGAAACTGACTTTTCAACATGCCCTGATATTGAAGACCCCAGTCCTAAGAAGTTTTTAAAACTCACCTTTTCCTAGTTTGTGTGTTCTTGAACTATTTTAGCTAAAGACAGCCATTCTTTTTTTTTTTTTCACTTTTTTTTTTTTTTTTTTTTTTTTTCCGAGCTGGGACCGAACCCAGGGCCTTGCGCTTCCTAAGCTAAATCCCAACCCCTAAGACAGCCATTCTTGTTCAGCACATTCTTGGCATTTGCTAAATAGCTGTCGTCCCTAGTGATTCAGAAAAGTTATCTCACAGAAAAGTCTGGCATCAGGCGATCCTTCTCTCTCCCCCAGAGCAGCTACAGCTGCCACATTGAGTGTTTTCTAAAAAGATAGGCCGTCTTTCTCTTAGTTCTGTCACGCAGCCACATTACTCAGTTACATTCAGGTACCGTGTTCAGTGATGGTGAGGTGGCTCAGAGAGTCGATGCCTGCTGCTGCTGAGTCTTAATCCGTGTTGTCCTCAGACATGGAAGGAGAAATCCCACTCCTACAAGTCGTCCTCCTACACCCCCCACCCCCACCCCCACACTTTGTTTTGGGAAAGGGTTTCACTCTGTAGTCCTGATTGGCCTAGAACTCACTGTGTTACACTCGGGCGGTCTCACACTCAGGAATCCATTGGCCTTTGCTGAGCACGGAGATCAAAGTCTGGGGCCCCAGGTAATTAATTTACTTTTGCTATGTAAAGTGTAGCCTTATTTAATCTTTCCCAGTGTTTTTTCATCTGTCCTTGCGAAGCTATCTCTTTATTTGGCTTTCTTGGTGGTCATAGGGCAGCACCAGTGGATTTAAATCATGGTGGGTGTGTTTGGTCTTTTTAGGCTTCATGATCAGTTCTTGACCACCTTGCTTTGAGTGACACCAGTCATGCGGTAGAGCAGCTTGACACAGATGCGGGATGCCTACAGGCTTCATCTAAGACAGCCAAGTGCCCCTGGTGGCAGTGCCTCTGTGTTTGGAATGATGAGCTTATTAGTGCCCTTGCCCTTGGGCACTTACTGGGCTCTGTTGGTGCCCAAGTTGGTGAGTCAGTGAGTTGGCTGCATATGGCTGAGACCCCCTTTAGAATGAGAAGTGTTTCTTTTTGATTGTCTTGGAGCCAAGACCTGGTAGAATGTAATTAAATTCTTTCTTAAAATTACTTTGAGATTTATTTGTTTGTTTATTTTGAGTGAGGGCCTCACTCTGTATCCCTGGCTGTTTGAGAACTCCTTGTGTGGACGAGGCTGGCTTCCAGCTCACAGAGATCTGCCAACCTCTGCCTCTTGAGCTCTGGTATTACATGTGTCTACCATCATCTTGGTTTATATCTATAAATATCATGACACAGGGGATCTCTTTGGGGTTCTTTGTCTTATTAATAAAAGAATTTCAGAATGCACTATGGGGGCACAAGGGCAATTTTATCCTTTTAAAGAGGAACTTCAGGGCAGGCGAGCATCCTGGAGGAGAAAGGAGGAAGCCATGCTGTTGAAGCTGCCATGGAGACCAGATGCATGGCCAACAAGCAGCGTGGAAGCTTTAGAGAAGGAGTTAAGTAAACACAAGATGTGTGTGGGAGTGAGAGCCCAAGTATGCTTAGAAAAGACATCAAAGGAGAAACAACAAAACCAACCTGCCGTGACTGCTCTAGGGCGTGGATTCTGGGAAGACAGAGAGCAGGAATCGGTAACTGTGTCTGTCTCTTTATGGTGAGTCTGCCTTTCTACGGGTGGTGCCTTAGCCAAATTGTTTTAATCAGCCAAGCTGGAATGCTAGGTTTACACCCGGATCTGAGGTACTATTCCTGTGACCGGGAGCTTTTTCTACTGTAACGTTTGGACTGGAGTAAATTGTACTTGGAATCTTAATGATTTCTTTTCTGTTAGCGTCTGTTAGCACACAGGTGTGGCCCCATTCAGGTAGTGACAGCATTGTGAAATAGTGCTCACCAGGGGAGCTTGTCGCACACATTGTCCGTTATCTTTGAGAGTTTGTCTGATCCTCGAGGTTTATCTGAGTTTCTAATGAATCCATAACTCATGAATTATGCCATTATGGACTTCCTGTCGTTCTTCACTCTTGACAGTTATCTTGTTCTCTCCACCCAGCAAAGGGTAAACTCTGTGCACATAGACATGGAAGGGCAGACAGCTCTCCTGTGTACAGTGGCTGGACTGTCTAGGACAGGAATGAGAATCGGGTGGAGCTGCAGTACCTCCTCTTCCCCAGGGCACTCGGCGAGAGGAGTGTTTTTGTATCACTTGCTGTTTCTGTTCAGTCATGTTCACATTAGCGTGTCTCTGTCACGGAGTACATGTGTGGAGACTGTAGACACATGTGAACATCTTATCAACTGAGCAGCCCTTTGCAGTCCTGGCAGTTCTTTAATACACATGCTTGGGATGTTTTAGGATTTGGTGAGCTTTGAGGACGTGGCTGTGCACTTCACCCAGGAAGAGTGGGCTCTGCTGGATCCTTCCCAGAAGAATCTGTACAGGGATGTGATGCTGGAGACCTGCAGGAGCCTCACTGCTATAGGTAAGGCTTTCCCTTGGTTAAATTAGTTTTCCTGTTAGGAATGGTCTTCTGCAGTTTGGGAAGGATCTGGTGAATATGTGATATAGTGGTGGTGAGATGGCTTACCAAGTCAGAGGCACTCACTCTGCAGGCTGGAGCCACGGGTAGGAGGGGAGAGCCAGCTTGCACAATTGTCCTCTCATCTGTGTGTGCTCTGTGGCATGTGCACCCTATATCACACATGGACACACACTCACACACATACACTCTCTCTCTCTCTCTCTCTCACACACACACACACACACACACACTCATGCACACATATGCACATGCACAGACCTGCACATGCACACATGCACACACACATGCACACACTCATGCACACATACATGCACACATATACACACACCCACGCACACATGCATATGCGTGTACACACATGTACATGCTCACATGCATACATGAACACACATACACATGAAAATTCCTGCTTCTGTAGAGCTTATGCTTTAAGAAAAATGACATGATTACAATGTTCCATGAGACTAGAAGCTACTTTAAAGTGATTTTTTAAAAAAGGTTTATTTATTTATATGACACTGTAGCTATCTTCAGACACAACAGAAGAGGGCATCAGATCCCAATACAGATGGTTGTGAGCCACCATGTGGTTAAACTCAGGACCTCTAGAAAAGCAGTCAGTGCTCTTGAGTGCTGGGCCATCTCTCCAGCCTTCAATGATTTTTTTTAAAAAATAATTTTTTTCTTTGTGTGCGTGCGTGCAGAGGCCTCACTCCTCTGGAACTGGAGGTTCAGGTGGATGTGAGCTGCCCAGTGTGGGAAGCAGGAGCAGTAAGTGCTCTTAACGCCTTACCTCCAGCTCCTGGTTTTCAGAAACTTCTGACTTTTGTTTTCTAGCTGGGGTCTCAGTATGTAAACCAGCAGCCTTGAAGTTGCAGACACTGCCTGCCTGTGCATTCTGAGTGCCGGGGTTAAAAGCATTTCTAATAATTTCTCATAAATTTTGGGGCTGCTTTTTAGGGTATATATGGGAAGAACAGAATGTTGAAGATGACTGCAAAAATGTTGGAAGAATTCAAAGGTAATTTCATGTATAAGTAAAAGCAATTGTCTCTTGTAGAAACCTTAATGTGCCGTGTAAGTTTAACAATGAGCAAAAGAAATGACACCTTTAAGTTTATCATTGTTAGAAACTCGTCAGCAGAGCTGTGCGTCAGCGTGAATGCTGTTCAGTGTTTGCAGCACGTTTCTCTTGGACCCAGTGTTAAATTATTAGAGTTAACAGCGTTAGATTACTGCTGGGGGCGGGGAGGGATCGATCCATGTAGTTTCACACCCAGATGTGGCAGATAGTGTACACGTGGCCTCATCTTGAGAGCAGTGTCTGACCTACCTCTTGATGATAAGCAGTCCGTTTGGCTGTTTTTGTTTTTGAGAAAGGGTCTCACTATGCACCTCTGAATCAGGCTGGCCTCTAGTTCACAAATATCTGTTTGCCTTTACCTCCTGAGTACTGGGATTAAAGACATGTACCACCAAGCTCGTCTGTCTGCTTGTCTGTCTGTCTTTCCTTTTTATAGAAGTTGCCTATTAGAGACATGAGAGTGTGGTCTCAGGGTCACAAAAACCTTACCCCTTATGCCAAACCTTAATATAAGTATCAAGTTTTCTACTAAAATTAAGTGTTTATGAAAAGGTTTTTACGTCTCATTCGTCCTTTAATAGGCATGTCATATCTGACTCTGAATATTTACCAGAGGAGCAGGAGGGATACGGAAGCAAACTGTACGATTCTAGTTCTCTCCCAAGTATCCAAGGATACACGGGTGCTCACACTGTGAATGGACCTTGTGAATGTGAGGTATGTTTAAAATCCTTTGGTTTTCCAAGTACATTTGGAATGTATCACCAACCCCACAGTGGACAAAACTTCTGTGACTACAAGGAATGTGGAAAGGCTTCTGTTTATCACAGTTCACTTTACACACATGGAGGAACTCACAGTATAAGAAAATGTTACTCATGTAACCAGTGTGGCAAAGTTCTGAGTTCTTCCAGTTCCCTTCAAAGGCATGAGAGAATCCACACGGGAGAGAGACCCTATAAATGTCAGCAGTGCGGGAAGGCTCTGAGTTCTTCCACTTCCCTTCAGAGGCATGAGAGAATCCACACAGGAGAGAGACCCTATAAATGTCAGCAGTGCGGGAAAGCCTTTAGATGTCACAGTGCCCTTCAGTTACACGAAAGAATTCACACTGGTGAGAAACCCTACGAGTGTCAGCAGTGCGGGAAAGCATTCACATGTCACAGTTACCTTCGATTACACGAGAGGACTCATACTGGAGAGAAACCCTATGAATGTAAGCAGTGCGGGAAGGCCTTCAGGTGTCAGACTTCCTATCACAGACATAAAATCATTCACGGCGGAGAAACGTTCTATGAATGTAAGCAGTGCAGCAGGCTCTTCATCTATCCCTCTCTGCTTCAGATGCATGAAAGAACTCACACCAGCGAAAGACCATATAAATGTAAGGAGTGCGGGAAGTCATTCCTTTATCCCTCTTTACTTCAAATGCACGAACGGACTCACACCGGGGAGAAACCCTACGAGTGCAAGCAATGCGGTACAGCCTTTAGACATCACTCTTCCCTTCGACTGCATGAAAGAACTCACACAGGAGAGAAGCCCTACGAGTGCCAGCAGTGTGGGAAAGCCTTCACTCGCCACACTTCCCTTCGGTTGCATGAGATAACCCACACTGGAGAGAAACCTTACAAATGCAAAGAATGTGGGAAAGCCTTTAGACATCACTCTTCCCTTCGCCTGCACGGAAGAAATCATAGTGGAGAGAAGCCCTACGAGTGTAAACAATGTGATAAAGCCTTTATACGGTACAGTTACCTCCGATTACACGAGCGAACACACACAGGAGAAAAACCTTACGAATGCAAACAGTGTGGGAAAGCCTTCAGCCGTCACAGTTCCTTTCAGAGACATAAATCTATCCACACCGTGGAAAACCCCTATGAGTGTCAGCAGTATCTAATCCCTTTGCCCCTATTTCCTCCAAGTACATCGGACAACTCGTTCTGGTGAGAAACACTACGGATGTGAGCAGTGCTGAAGTGTTGTCCTTACCCACTTAAAACACATGCAAGGACAAAGATGCCACAGAATAGGCCTCGTTCACAGAAATGATTCCATTTAGACTTCAAAGGCACGAAGGACTTCATGCTGGGCACAGTTTCTACAAATGTAAGCAATGCGTGGTAAGTCCTTTATTGGTCACTTTCCTTTCACAGAAACAAGTAATTCATGCCTTATGAATGGAAACAATATGGTTAGTCTTTTATCCCTGTTTGCTTCAAACATGAAAATAACTTAAGGTGCAGAATGCTGTGAATGTCAACAGCTGAAGCCTTCCAGAGTTGCAGGTCCCTTCAGTGTCGTGAACGGCGTCTTCCTGGAGGAAAACCCCTGTGATGTTTAGGTGCCATTGCCTCCATAGATCCCATGACAGTCTTCTTTTGGAAACAATGCCTGTGAGTGGAAACAAAGCTGTGACGCCCTCACGCTCAGTTCCTTTCAAAGATGTACAAATATTAGTGGTGGGACAAAGCCATATACATAACGAATCTGGTAAGTTTCGGTTGTCAGTAGGTGTCAGCTTTGTCAGTAGTGCAGCTGCCTGTAAGTTGCCTGTGCTCAATAACCCAATTAAAGTCAGTGGTGCCCCAGGCTGCCCTTGGGTGGAATCATTTCTTTGCTTTTAGCATTGGCGCCCGATCTAGGGTGAACAGACATTTGTTCACATGCAGCCAGAAAATGTTCACACAGCACTCGGCGTCCGAATGTGAGGCACAACGAAACCAAAGACAAGTTTGAGAGGAGCACTGGCCTTGCCTCTGCTGTGGGTGACAAGACATGGCCTCTGAAGGGAAGCTTTCTGTGGGCACAGCGTCTGCAGGGTTAATTCTGAAACATCTGTCCTTGCAGTGTGCTGTGGAACACTGTGCCTCCATGTTCAGTACCCGTTGAATGGTCTGTACCTTGCAACTCCTTTGTAGTATGGAGTGGCCCACTTGTGTGACAAGTGAGGTTTGTCACGTGAGTGTATGGACATCCCCATACAGCCGTCGGGCTAAAGAGTATAATACGGTTAATTAGCATAGGCGGGACAGGTCAAGTAGGCCTCAGGTCATGGCCCTTGCTTTTTGGGTAATAAGACATGTTGATAGGCTTAGCCGTCTGCTAACATGAACTTCCCCTGTAATGGAAGAGTTACTTGGAGGAAAGGATGCACAGGTGATGTCCACTGTGTTGGCCTCTGAACTGGCAGGAAAAGTAAGAGGAGGGAAAGTGGGAGGGAGGGAGAATGAGGATGAATGAGATGCAGCTGCTGGCTTCCGGTTTCTTTCTTTCTTTTTTTAAAAAAATATTTATTTATTTATTATATGTAAGTACACTGTAGCTGCCTCTAGATACACCAGAAGAGGGCATCAGATCCCATTACAGATGGTTGTGAGCCACCATGTGGTTGCTGGGAATTGAACTCAGGACCTCTGGAAGAGCAGTTGGTGCTCCTAACCACTGAGCCATCTCTCCAGTTCCCAAGGCTTCCCGTTTCTTACAGCTGGAGTGGCATAAGGGAAATAAAAGTTCTATCTGTTCAGTAGTCCTTCTGGGACCCTAAGACTTAAAGCCCATGTAAAATCCTGCACAGTGAGGACCTTTATTCAAAGGGAGCGAGTAGAAGTGACCCAGCTTACCCAGTAGTCCTGACCTTTAATGCAGAGGAATAGGGAGGTGAGGGGTACGCCTGGGAGTGGGGGCCTAAATGGTGGCCCCGGGGGGAGGGGGTGATGCTCAGCAAGTATTCCGCCTTGGGAAGGCGTAAGGCTCCAGGGAAACATCAGCGAAGGAAGATAGGATAAGGCAGTGCAGCTAAATCGTCTGCGCTTTCCCACGGAACCCAGGCGTCCTACAGGAAAGGACGCCTGTGTGTACATTGTTTGTTCAGCCCAGAGACCTCTCAGCAGCCAGGGGCATCCACTGAAGTGGCAGCAGTGTGCTACAGCCTGAGCCCAGAGACTGTCAGACCCTGGCAGTCCATGGGGATACGGCAGGTGAGCCTGTCTGGGTCTCCCTTTGGCTCTACAGCAACTGGAGAACGGGAGCCAGCTCCTTCCCCGGCAGACCTGCTGCTGGAGGTGAGGAGATCCATAGGCCCTCAGATTCAAGGCTCATGAGGAGTGACAGATGTGCAGGATAAAGTACAACCTTCTGTCTTCTCCGCTGTGTCCAACGTTGGCTTGAATTTATTCTTTGTTTTATTGAGGTAAATTCTTATGTGGCCTAGGCGGCTCTTAAACTCACTGTATAGATGACGATGATCTTGAAAGTCCTGAGCCTCCTGCCTCCTGTTCCCAAATCCTGGGGTTGCATGCATGGGCCACCCCATCTGGTCCCCTGCGCTTCAGAACTAACCCAGGCCCCATGCATGCACTCTTAGCTGTGCTCCGTCCTCAGGTTAACACTGAGAAGACACTCGATACAAGTGACGGTCTTTTCATGCCGTTGGATCTTGTTAATATTTTATTTATTGCCTGCTTAGCTGCTGACTCCTGAGTCCGGCTGGCACTTGTTTGGGATGGGGGTCGTGAGCCTTGAGTGATCCTGAGACCCCTTCTCCCCCCAATCCCCTGTGTAAAAAGGAAAAAGGGTGTGCATCGTGCTGATATAATGCTAGCCTGTGAGAGTTCCACAGATTAAGAAAAGCATCCAGGTGAGCTGAAAGAGTGACGATCAGAAGCGGGTACACATGTGCACAGGACAGGCACGTGGGAATTTCTTGGGATTTTTTCTGGTTGGGTAACACAGGTGATACCAAACAAGGTGAATGAGGAAATCCTTCACATCCTGTGGCAGGATTAATCGTTAAAAGGTGAGTTGGGGAGCTTGGATGAAAGCACCCTCTGTGAATGGGAAAAGGTACATTCAGCAGATTGGCTATTTATTGAGTTAAGATGCAGTGTCAGGAGTATTAGCCACGGATGCTCCTGAAGTCCCCTGCACAGTACAGACCATTGTCAGTACTATTCGTTGTCCCCAGAACTACATGGAAGACGTCCTGAGGACACCACATGCTTTGGTTGCTGACTGTAGAGAAAACCATCTGACTGAGCTGGAAGCGACCTCGCTGGCCAGCATTCACGGGACCCCTGGGTGCAGGCTGCTATGCGGCTCCACTCCCTCTGGACCCTGCATGGTACCACGTCAAGCAAGATGGGCGCACTAGGGCTGGTGAGGTGGCTCAGCTGTGGGGGGTGCTTGCTGCCAAGGTTGCCAACTTAAGTTAGATCTCAGAACCTACGTGATGGAAACTGATCCCCTCACTCATGCCATGCCATGCACCTTCCCTCCACAATAAATATAGACAAATGCAGTTAGATCTAGTACTGTAGCTGCACGACTCAATGACAGTGGCCAACCGCTCTCTGCTTGCGACTAAGGCTTGCTCTCCAGGGGTCAATTCACATGTGTAAGACCCAATCACAGTTCATAGCTAGACAGTCGTAGGCCCTAGCGTTTTGCCAGATGGATATATTTCTGTGAAATGACTGTCTCGAGTTCTGTTTATGCCGGTAGATTATTGTTTCAGTCAGTTTTGAACAGAGAAGCTTCTTGCAATAGGCAGTAGTTACTGATGAGACTTGTCACCCCCTCCTAGGATTGGCACATTCTAGAAAAGGGAGTGGGGCGCGCCGGAGGAAGGGATGGCATGTTTTGGAACACTCCTCTGAGTATGCCATTGCCTGTCTTTGAAGTCTCAGTACCTGTGATGACCTGCAGGAGGCCTACACAAAATCTAGACCTTTAGTGTCCATGTGGAGGCGTGGGCCTGGAGCTCCAATGTCTTCCCTGATGATTTACTGGCAATAATACTCACTACAAGGAGGAATCATGAGGTCTTTTTCTCTCCCTGAATATCTTTTGCATTCTGAAAGTGTCTCACTATGTAGCTCTTGCTGTCCTGAAACTAGCTACATAGCCAGGCTGGCCTCGAACTCACAGAGATCCATTTACCTCTGCCGAGTACCGAGATTAAATGTGTGCACCACCAGGTCCAGCCTATTCCCTGAATACCTATAGGTAGTTAATGGTACTTAGACAGGAGGGTGTCAGGAGACCTCTTCCTTCCTCTGGATATAAAACCAAATAGTTGTTGCTGGTAGAGGGAGGAACACTTGCTTCAGCGGATTACCCACCTATAAGTTTCCCATGTTTTTGTCAGTACCCCCTCACCCATGCTCCTGTAAGTAACCCTAATTAAAATAATTGGTTCATCAAGCTATACTTGTGTCAGATCTTTTCCTTGTGTCTGTGTTTGGTGCCCTTGTCTGAGATGAACGGACATTCAGACCTCAGAAAAGGTTCACACGGCCGTATTGTAATATGTGTTGTATTGACAAGCTATGACAACTTAAATTTGTTGAGAGTGACACTGAGAGGGAGCAACCCACCTTTTTTCAGAAACTTGCTTATCCCAAGTTTTCCCTGTTACTTCCTGGGTAGGCTGGCCCGTAACGGAGAAAGTTGATTAGCAGTAGCTCTGGGTATTGAAACAGTCGGTAGCGTCTTTGTGAACAGATAGAAGGTAAAAAACTGTCTCAAGGGGCTGGGGATTTAGCTCAGTGGTAGAGCGCTTACCTAGGAAGCGCAAGGCCCTGGGTTCGGTCCCCAGCTCCGAAAAAAAGAACCAAAAAAAAACTGTCTCAGGATTGCAGAGGAGATAAAAAGCCAGATGCTCCCCCAGTGTACTTCTGCTGGGTTTTTTAAAGCCTCAGTTGTTTTCTTCCTTCCATCCACCTATTCATCTACCTATTATTTGTTATTTGTTTTTATAAGAAATTACACGTTTGGGTGTTTTGGCTATATGTAGGTCTGTGTACCACATGTGTGCCTGGTGCCCAGGGAAGCCAGGAGGGCATTGGATTCCCTGGAACTGGAGTTACAGATGGTCATGAGCTGCCATGCATATACTGGGAATCAAAGCCAGTACTTTTAAGTGCTGAACCATTTCTCTAGCCCCTGCCTACCCTGACCCCTTCCTGCCCCCATTTGCTTTGTGACTGTGCTGCTTCAGTCTTCTGCTGAATGTTTCTCTATCCACCTATGACTTCTATTTCCAGCTCGCTGTTTACTCTTTGTTTATTTGAGACAGAGTCCTAGTTACATAGCCCTGGCTCACATAGAATTCATGAAGTGTATCAACCTAGCCTGGACCTCGCAAGCATCCACCTGCCTGTAGTGTTTTATCATATTAAATCTTTTTTTTTTTTTCTTTTTTTCGGAGCTGGGGACCGAACCCAGGGCCTTGCGGTTGCTAGGCAAGCGCTCTACCACTGAGCCAAATCCCCAACCCCAATCTTTTTTTTCTCTCTTTTTTTTTTTTTTTCCGGAGCTGGGGACCGAACCCAGGGCCTTGTGTAAATCTTTTTTTTAAAGATTTTATTTATTTTATGCATATGAGTTCACTGTAGCTGTCTTCAGATACACAGGAAGAGGGCATCAGATCCCATTACAGATGGTTGTGAGCCACCATGTGGTTGCTGGGAATTGAACTCAGCATCTCTGGAAGAGCAGTCAGTGCTCTTAACCACTGAGCCATCTCTCCAGTCCTCATAGTAAATCTTTTTTTTTTTTTTTTTGGTTTTTTTTTTTCTTTCGGAGCTGGGGACCGAACCCAGGGCCTTGCGCTTCCCTAGGCAAGCGCTCTACCACTGAGCTAAATCCCCAACCCCCTCATATTAAATCTTAATTGTGCATATGTACATATCTCGGTGCTCAGAGATGTGGGTCCTGGGGACCAAACCCAGGTCGTAAGTATTGGGGGCAGGCTCTGTGCCCTCTTCCAGCCCCCATTGTTTTAATGTTCTTGCTCCATACTTAATAAGTGTACTGCGTGGGAACTAAAGTGTGGTATTGTCACTTGTGATCCAGAGTGTACTAAACAGGCAGGAGAGCTTGGAGTGAGTGAGGTGGTAAGACCTTCATTTATCCACACCTATGTCCTATGTCTGTAGGGCCTCACGTGGCAAAAGTAATCCCAATAAAAGCTGATGATATTGGCAGAGGGTGACTTTCTTTGAGAACAAAAACAATGCTGGAGGAAAAATGGTTTGAATGTAAACATTGTGAAAAAAAAATCCAGAATTCCTAATTCCCTTCAAGTGTATGGGGAAACTCATGGGTGAAATTTTAATGAATATAGATTTAATGAACATAAGAATAATAAAAGCCTGTTTTTTCTCTCTTGACATCACAAAAGGACTTGGCTCTGAAGAAAATTCCTGTGTGTATTAGAAATGAGTTAAAGCCTTAAGAATCCTTTATTTCATTTTATATTTTTTTGAGACAGGGTGTCGTGTCTACAGCATAACTCTGGCTGTTCTAGAGCCTGCTTTGTAAGCCAGGATGACCTCCAGCTCACACACTTCCACCTGCCTCTGTCCGAGCTACTGGGCTTCCATCAAGCCTGGATGGATAAGGCTTGGACAAAATACAAATCAATCTGTCTGTCTGTCTGTCTGTCTGTCTATCTATCTATCTATCTATCCTCAGTAGACAGGAATGCCTCTAACTCACAGAGATTCCCCCTGCCTCTGCCTCCCAAGTGCTGGGAATTAAAGGTGTGCTCCCTCACAGCTCAGCTCAGATACTTCTTAAATTTGTTCCAGCACACATTGGTGCTCTTAAGTCACTCCTTGTAGTTGTTACTGAGGGCAGATCAGTGGTTCCATAGGTTTAATAATATCAGTATTCTGATCTTTTACCTTAGGAAGTTTAATATACATCATCTCCAAGTCTCACCTTTTATATATAATATATATCTTTTTAAAAATATGTCTTTATTTTATGTGCATAGGTGTTTTGCTTGCATGGATGTGTGAGGGTGTTGGATCCCCTGGAACTGAATTACAGACAGTGTTGAGCCGTGATGTGGGTGCTGGGACTTGAACTTGGGTCCTCTAAGAAAGAAGCTAGTGCTCTTAACTGCTGAGCCATCTCTCCAACCTATCTTTTATAGATCTTAAATAATTTATGTAAGCCAACTATTCAGGAAACATTCAGCTGTGTTAATCTTACACAAATTCTTTATTAAAGCTACCACATGGTGATCTCATGCCCTCTTCTGGCATGCAAGTGTACGTGCAGATAGAACACTCATAAACACAACATAAATAAATAAATAAATCTTAATTTTAAAAAAGATTCCGGGGCTGGAGAGATGGCTCAGTGGTTAAGAGCACTGATTGCTCTTCCAGAGGTCCTGAGTTTAAATCCCAGCAACCACATGATGGCTCACAACCATCTGTAATGGGATCTGATGCCCTCTTCTGGTGTATCTGAAGACAGCTACAGACAGCTAAATAAATCTTTTGAAAAAAAAAGAAAGATTCCAATGCTAGACTTAAGTTCTGTGTCATCAGACTTTACCCTGAGAGAGCAGTATGTTTATTGGACTTAGAAAATATGGGTGAGAGACTGCTGATTGCTGATAGCAGTATGGGTGACCCAAAGGCTGCCATACTGGAAAGTCTTGACAGTGTGAATGCTGGCTTCCCCATAGCTGCAGAGGTAGTACCCCCTCCCCGTATGCTCAGATCAGGGTCCAGTGACTACCCATCTTCCCCCACCTCACACACACCTTTCTAAAGATGTGTCTCAGAGTATGGCTCTGGCTGGCCCGTAATTCACTATGTCGACCAGGCTGGCCGCAAATGTGTAGAGGCCCAGCTGCCTTTGTCTTCTGAAGGCTGGTGTTAAAGGTGAACACACATGCTGGCCGTTACGTATGCTGCTGTAACTGAAAGGTAGAAACAGAAGCAAGAGTTGGAGCTTGGTGAAGCAGAAACAAGCAGACAAGCATGAAGCAAAGGAGTCTTGGGAAAGGAGAAGAGACAAACTTTAGAGAAAAACAGGTTAGAGATGCTGGGCAGAGGAGCAGACATTAGGACCCCCACATGGTTTTTCTCTCCGGCCGCCACTGGCTGCAGCTCGCCTAACACGCGGCCGTCTATTCCTTGGGTCCTGGCTGGGAACTGTGCCTTTTTACATTTTCTCAGTGCTTCTGCAAGCCCTTATGGGATTTCCAAGTCTAGCCATCTGACAGAGGAAGCTCCTTTTGATAGATGGCTACTGTTAGAGGACCATGACTAGGAAAACTCTTAATTCTCCATGGAGGACCAGTAACTGTCTCATGGAAAACTGTCAGGGTTAAACAGTACCGGAGGTCCGGCGTTACTGCCCTTAGTCTGAATTATATTTTAAACGTGTTTTCTTGAGGGCTTGTGGGGCCAGGAAGTTTTGTTGCCACCATTTTGGCTCGTCCCATGTAAGTGCATTAATTGAGATAGTGGTGAATTTTCATGGTTCTCGCCATCTTGATGGGATCATTAGTCAAGCCGAGATGTAGCTGCCTGGTTATTTTATTTTTAGTTATGTTAAGCACAAGTCCATGGTAAAATGAACCTATGCACCATCGGAGCACAAGTCCCCGTGGGATTCATGTATCTCACAGATTAAATGTGGACAGTCACCGCTTTCCTTTAAACAGATACCTTAATTAGGTTTTAGCCTGTATATAGGAGACAGCATGTGTGGGCTAGGCATGTAGTCCCCAAACAGCAAAGCAAAACAGTATAGGAAGAAATCCTTAGATCAATAACTTTAAAGCAATGTGAGTCCCTATATCCTATAACAAATTATAAGCAGCATTTTGATTGGAATTAGATTGTGTCTAGTTGCTTTTGGTAGATGGCTGTTTTGACAATATTCTTACAATCCATGAGCACGGGAGGTCTTTCCGAATCTAATGTCTTCCTCCACTTTTTTCTTTGGGGTCTTAAAGGTTTTATTATAAAGGATTTGTTTTTTTTTTTTTGTCAGGTTTGTTGTTCATATTGTAAATGGATTTCTTTTAGACTGCTTGTTACTGGTGTATGGGGGCTGTTGGGTTTTGTGTGTTGAGTTTGTATTTTGCCACTTTGCTGAACATGTTTGTGAGCTCAGAGTTTTGTTAGGGTCTGTTATGGAAGAACCATGTCATCTGTAACAGGGATTTTGTTTTTACTTCTTTTCCCTTTGTCTTAGTTAGGGTTTCATTGCTGTGAAGAGACACCACAACCAAGGTAACTCTTACAAGGGCAAACAGTTAATCAGGGCTGACTCACAGGTTCAGAGGTTCAGTCCAGTGTCCTCATGGTGGAGAGCATGGGGATTCAGTCCAGTGTCATGGTGGGGAGCACGCAGGGTACTGGCCAACATGGCAGTGGAGAAGGAGAGCTCTGCATCTTGATTAGAAGGTAGGTAGCCAGAAGGAGAATCTTCCAGAAGGCAGCCAGGAGGCGAGTGTCTCTTCCACACTGTGGAGCTTGAACACTAGGAGATTTCAAAGCCTGCTTCCACCTCCTCCAACAAGGCCACACTACTCCAACCAGGTGGAGAACTGGTCACCATTGAGGTGCTTTGAGTTTTCTCTATTTTGCATTTTTTGTTTTGTTTTTGCTTTTTTAGAGACAGGGTTTTGTCTGTGTAGTCCTGGCTGTCCTGGAACTCGCTTTTAGACTAGGCTGGCTTTGAACTCACAGAGATCTGCCTACCCCTACCTCCCCAATGCTGGGATTAAAGGTTTCTGCCACCACTGCCTGGGGATTTTTTTAAGCCCAATAACAGTCCCTCTGTTTACCTGGTCGGAGTCCTTCATTTTAGGACATTGTCACCAGCACTGCCACTTTGGAATCTGCTTTGGACTTAACAAAAAGGACCTGCTGCTGGCTTACCGTTCAGAGGTTCACTCTATTATCATCAGGGTGGGAAGCATGGCAGCGTCCAGGCAGACATGGTGCTGGAGGAGCTGAGAGTTCTACATCTTGATCCACAGACAGCAAAAGGAGACTTTTTCTTGCTGGACATAGTGTGAGCGTTTAAGACCTCAAAGCCTCGCCTCCACAGTGACACAATTCCTTGGACAAAGCCACACCTCGTCCAAATAAGGCCACATCTCCTAATAGTGCACTAGCTATGACCAAGCATTCGAACACGCGACTCTGCGGGCCACACCCACGCAAACCATCACAGTAGGCTTTGAGACTTCCTCTCCACCTTGAGGTCACGATGTGAACTCCCAGCTGCTGCTCCATTTCCCTGTCCCTGTGCACTCGCTCCCCCATCATAGAGTCCAACCCTTTGAAACCCTAAGCCCAATTAAACGTTTCTTTTATAGGTTGACAGCCTTGGTAATGGCGTTTTGTCACAGTAATGGAAAAGTAACTGAAATTTGGTACCAAAAAGTATATCGTTACTGTGACAAACCCGACCATGTTGATTTTTGGAGGACTGTAGAAGACTGGGACTTTGGTGTAGGAAAGCGGTTGTACTTTGTAAGCAGGTCTAAACAGGATGTCCTCATGGGAGCTTGCAAAACAGCAGTGCTGAGAGCTTTACAGACTGTGGAGGCATAACTCAAGAGGTTTCAGGAAGGAACGATATTGGCAAAACTGGGCTAGAGACCATTCTTATGATATTTTGGCAAAGATTGTGGCTGCTTTCTGCCCTGTCCTACAAATTTGCCTGAGACTAAATTTAAAATTAAACTAATTTGGTTATTAGATCTTATGCAGAACTATAATATTAATATTAATAATATACATACATATACACACATACACACACGCACATGCACATAAATATTTCAGGGCTCTGTGAGCCCTGGCTGTCCTGAAACTCACACTTTAGAAGAAACTGGCCTTAAACTCTGAGATCTGCTTGCGTTTGCCTCTCAAATGCTCAAATTAAAGGTGCGCAACCATGCCTGGCCCAAGATAATATTGACACTGTTGTGTGATCATTAGTGATCTTCTTAATCCAGATCTACAGTGACCAAGAACAAGTGGGAGGGGGGAAAGGAAAGGAAAGAAAGAATATACAGTTTCAAGAGAAAAAGAACACCAGAAAAATTAATGTTGGGAATAAGGGCTGTGCTGAAAGAGAAAAGGAGACCAAAGCTGGGGAGAGGGCCTAGGGGTTAAAAGCACTGGCTACTCCTCTGGAGGACTTAGGTTTCATTCCCACATGCTACTGATTCTCAGCCTCTCTCCGTCTTGCAGCTTCCATGTTGCCAAAATTAACACCACACGGGAGACTCTTACATATTACCAAGTTAAGCACACACAGGGCAGCTCTGTTCCTCCAGTTCCAGGGGATCTGATGCCCTCTTCTGTCCTCTCTAGACACCTGACACACATGTGGTACACAGACATACATGCAGGCAGGACACTTATACACACAAAACGAAAATAAACAAACCCTTAAAAATAAAGAAAAGCTGGGTGACAGTGGTGCACACCTTTAAACCCAGCACTCAGGCAGGAGGATCTGATCTGAGAGTTCCAGACCAGCCTGCTCTACAGAGCGAGTCCAGGACAGCCAAGCTACACAGAGAAATCCTGTCTTGAACAACCAAGAGAGGGCAGGGAGAGATCAAGGCAAGGCCTAATCTGTATTGGGATAAAGGCCTCATTGTCTTGTTCTATTCTATGTAAGAGAATAGTTATATTAGTCTCCAGAACAGAATATATTAGTCTATAGAACAGAATAGTTACTGTTCTATTCCTATGAATAGACAACCATGACAAAGGCAACTTGTAGAAGAAAACATTTAATTCGGACTTACTGTATATATAGTTCAGAGCGTTAGAGTCTGATCATTGTGGCAGGAAGCATGGAAACAGGCAGCTATGGTGCTGGAGTAGTAGCTAATAGCTTGTATCCTATCTGAAGGTGTCAAGCAGGCTGGCAGGCAGACACACCCACATCCAGAGAGAGAGTTGGGGCAGACAGACAGACAGACTGGGCTGGGTGCTGCATTTTGAAACCTCAGAGCCCACCCTTGAGTGACATGCCTCCTTTAATGAGGCCACACTTATCTTTCCTAAACAATTTATCAACTGGGAACCAAACATTCAAGTATATGAACATATGGGTCCTGTCCCTCAAACTACCACAGGTGCCTCTGGACAAGACCCTACCCAGCTAAGCTTCTGACGTAAAAAGGAGAAGCCTAAGTAATTTTCTACTCCCAAAACCATGACAAGGGAAAACTGCTGCAAATGTTATTCGGTGGGGCCAGGCTCCGTTCCAAGAAGGCAGCAGAACTTGGCCATGTTGTCCATGTGGTCTGGCTTTAAAGTAATGAAGGAGACGTTGGTAGTCATGGAGTCTTCCTCTGTAGTTATGGAGAGCCACTGAGACCAGGTGTATAGCAGTGTAGTCCCTGCATGTACTGAGAAACCATTGTGAGACATTTTAAAATCGAAGCCTGGATTTCAGTGGAGATCCTAGGGCCAAGGAGAGACTGTCTTGAGTCTTAGAAGATATTTGGACCTTTTAATAGTGTCGAGACTGTGAAAGTCTATGGGGACTTTTGGCATAGGACTAAATGCATTTTGCCGTATAGCATGGTCTATGGGTGCCAGGGAGTGGTTTGAATGAGAAATGGCTCCCATAGGCCATGTTTCAGTTTTTGGTCCCCAATGGTGGAACTGTTTGGGAAGAATTGGGTGTGGCCTTGTTGGTGGAGGCGGCCTTTGGGGTTTTAAAAGACTTGTGCCATTCTCAGTGTGCTCTCTGCTCCTACATGTGGATCAAAGAGGGAGATCTCAGCTATGCTCCACCTGCCTGTGGCCAAGCCTTAAATTAACTACACCAGCATGGACCGTTACCCTCTGGAACTCTGAGCCTGGCTAAACTGTTTTATAAGTTACTTTGATCATGAAGTTTTATCATAGCATTAGAAATGTAACTATGTCAGGCAGCAAGCGCCTTCACCACTGAGCTGTCTCTCCAGCTCCTGTTTTTCTCATCTCTGATTATGTGTTTGTTTGCATTGGGTATGTGCACTTGGCTAGTTTTACGTCAACTTGACACAAGCTTGAGACATCAGAAAGTAGGGAGCCTCAGTTGAGATAATGTCTCCATGAGTTTGGGCTGTAAGCGAGCCTGCAGGGTCATTTTTTAAATTAGAGATTAATGGGGGGTGGGGGTGGGGCCCATTGTGGCTGAAGCCATCCCTGGCCTGATATCCTGGGTTCTGTAACTAAGCAGGCTGAACAAGTCATGGGGAGAAGCCAGTAAGCGGCACTTACCCGTGGTTTCTACATCAGCTCCTCTCTCCAGTTTCCTGCCCTGTGAGTTCCTGCCTTTGCTTCCCTCGGTGGATTGTGATTGATTCAGGATAGGTAAGCAATACAGAATTTTCCCCACGTTGCTTTGGTCATGTTGTTTTGTCATAGCAATAGTGACCCCTAACATGGACAGCACGTGAGTGCAGATGCCCACGCACCCGGACCGGATTATTCCTTGGAGCTGTACTTGCAGTTTGGAGTCACCCGATGTGGGTTCTGGAAATTGAACTTGGGTCCTCTGAAGAGCAGCTAGTGCTCTCAACCTCTGAACTATCTCTCCAGCTACCTACAGTACCAATTGGAACCAGAGTGGGCTGACTGCCCTCTTCAGGTCTGAGGCACCCGGGCCATTGTTACCACTCAGTTACCACTGAGTTGGTAACTGGACGGTCTACGAGAACCATCTGGTACCCGGTTAGACTAGGAAGTGCTTCCTGAGTTCACCAAGACAGCAGAGCCCAGCTCTCCAAGTGCAAGAACAAATTCTGCTTAAATGGAAATCCCTCCTGATCCTGTGCTGGAGTAAAAGACAGTCCAGGGCAGAGATTGCCAGTTCATCACTTCAGCTTCTGCTGTCACTCAGCAGTCGCTGGGCGGCCCTAGCCAATCAGAGCCTCCAAGCTTATTCATTCTATTATCCAATATCATCCAATCTACAGCGCTGTAGGATGGCGGGAGGCGGGTCTTCTCTGGCCGCCAGGCTGTGGACTGAACTCCGCGGCTGAGGGAGGCCCCGTGGGTGCGTATGCTGCGCTGTAGGCCGCCGCTGTGAGGGGACCGCAGGCGAGCTCGGAAGCCAGGACATGGTGAGCGCGGGGCCACTGACCCAGATGGAGAGGAATGGCAGCTATTGGCTCTCCGCTTCTGCCAAGCTAGGCCTGCTGCTTTGGCGGCCACTAGGTCGCTACTTATGTAGCTCCGCCCCTCGGCCGCGTCTGCGCAGAGCTCAAGGTGCCGCAGGGAGGCCCCGCCCTCCGTGTCGGTGACGTCACGGTCACAAAGTGGTTTTGATGTACCTGGAGGCTGCTTGCTAAACTCAAGGTCTTGCCGCTCCCGAGTTGTCCACTTTGAGTTAATTTTGTGGAAGTTGTAAACTCTGTTTTCGCTTATTTATGCCTATGTTAGATAGTATTTGTGAAGACAATTACTCTCCTTGAGTTTAATTTACTCTTTTAAAAAACTTGACTGTTGGGGTTGGGGATTTAGCTCAGTGGTAGAGTGCTTGCCTAGCAAGCGCAAGGCCCTAGGTTCGGTCCCCAGCCCGAAAAAAAAAAAAAAAAAAAAAAAAAAAAAAAAAAACTTGACTGTTTTATGGTTTTTGTGGTTTTTTTTTTTTAATACGGTTTGTAGATAAATTAGTTCCCAATTATTCGTACACTATCATGATTATTAAATTTTTTTGTAAAGATAAAGTCTGTTATTTGTGTACTATTTATTTAGAATTGTGTTGAATTTTGAGTTTTTTCCCCCCTTTACATATAAACTTTAGAACAGCTTTCTGCTGTTACACAAGATGTTAGCATTCTTGTTGGGATTGTGTTTTGAATTTATAGTCTAAATTGAGGAAAGCAGCATCTTGGTGTTGTCTTTATTTACCAGTCCACTGCATCATATTTTTTACTTATTTGACTCCGCCCCTCCATCCCCCCAGACTCTCTGTGTCAGTGATTCTCAACCTTTTGGTTGAAACAATTGGAAAACACTAATTCCCAATGGTTTTAGGAACTGAGATACTGCTCAGTAACAACATTACAATTATAAGGTAGCAACAAAAATAACTTTCTGGTTGGGGGTCACCTCAAAATGAGGAAATGTATCAAAGGCCGCAGCATTAGGAAGGTTTAGAACTACTGCTCTATGTATTCCTGGCTGTCCAGGAACTTGTCATGTAGATCAGGCTGGCCTTGAATTCACAGAGATCCTTTGTTTCTGACTCCCAAGTGTGGGGAATAAAGACCTGTGCCACCATGCCTGACTTGATTCTTTTTTGAAAAAGAAATTTATCTTCATCCAAGGATCTTTCTTAAATTTATTACATGTTTCTCTTTGTGTCTCGTTTGATCTGGGTACCACATCCTCAGTGTGAAATTGCTAACCATTCAGTTGCTCATTGCCGTTATCCTGGAAAATGATGGAGCTCTTGTGTTAATCTTGTATTCCAAAAATTTTCTTATTATTTCCTTGAGGTTTTGTTGGTCTTCGAATTTTCCACTTGAAAAGACTTGTATTTTATGTATTATATTTTTAAAATTTTTGTTTTTCGAGATTATAATACAATTAAACATTTCTTCCTTCACTTTCCTCCCGCCAAATCTTCTCCCATAGTCCTCCCTGCTCTCCTACACATTCATGGCCGCTTCTTGTTTCATTAATTGTTACTTGTGTGTATGGTTTCAGGGCTGACCGTTTAGCATTGGACAAGCAATTGTTGTGCTCTTCTCTGGGGAAGAGTATCTCTCCTGCTCCCAGATTTCCTTAGTTACCTGTAGTTCTTTGTCCACTTTTTCATGTCCGCTGGTTTTATCTTTGTTCAGCTCATGTTTGGATAGACTTTATGCGCTGGCGAGACATTCCTAGGAGACCTAGTCTCACAGGAAACTCCCTGATCCTTTGGCCTTCTACAACTTTTCTACCCAAGACCTTTAGTTTTTAAATCTCAGTGGCTCCCCTGTACCGTTCTCTTTCCAGTTATAGCATCTTCTTCTGGCCTTCATGCCTCTCCTAACCCCCATGAGCTTGGTATGGTTGGCTCAAGCTGACTGGCTTATCCCAGAGCCACCTGCCTGCTGGGCCTCTTGTGGCTCTGGTAGACATAGCCACCTCCACTGACTGTCTTTCCCTCAGTCCTACTTGGTTTCTGTGACCCTCTGGAAGGTGAGCAGTTCCCACTCCAGGCAGTTCCCACTTTCCTGTTGGAGAGAAAACAGAGCTCAGTGCTAGGCCAGCACTTCACACCCAGTTAGTTTTTTTCCATTTGCACTGTCTTGCCATTTTTGCTTTCTGTGAGCCACTCTTAAGGCTTTCCAGCCTTCCAGAAGTTCACTAGCTTAGCGTTTGACCTTCCGTCCACTTTTCTTTAAGAACTCCAGCTCCACACAAGTCTTGCCTCATTTACCCCAAGTGATGTGGGTCGACCGTCTGCTTTGCTTTGCTCTTCTTTCATGGCTTAATTACTTTACAGATCCGCTATCATGATTATTAACAGATCCACGTTAGCCCATCTCTGGGATCCTTCCGTGCTTTTCTTGCACCCTAAGTATGGAGTCCCTCTAAGCAGCTCAGCAAAGCCACTAAAGCTCCACGCAGACCCAGGGTCGTCCTGAATTAACATCTTTCTCAGCTCTCCGTGAACCCAGTCCCATCTTGCCTGAGAGCTGGGCATCCTATGGCACCACTCTCGTCGCCGGTGCTCTCATCACCACATCCTCTGCACTTTTCCTCTCCACTGTCTGACTTGTTCTTGGACTCTCATGTTCTGGGTACCAGAAAGGGCTTTTAAGCTTCAATCTGACTTGCATGCTTTTTTCCCCTCCTATCTTTTTTTTTTTCTTTTTTTCGGAGCTGGGGACCGAACCCAGGGCCTTGTGCTTGCTAGGCAAGTGCTCTACCGCTGAGCTAAAAATCCCCAACCCCTTTTCCCTCCTATCTTGCCACCTTTAAGAGGTGTTGGCCAGTCCATGTTCTCCGTCTTTCCTGCTTTCTTTTCCAAATCAGAGGCTAATGGAGAGGCTAGCAAACACATGTCCTGTCCATACTAGAGTTCCTCCTCCAACAGGCATCCCAGCCTCAGACATGTTTCTTATTACACAAAGTAGTATTCAGGCACCTTCCTGCTCAGCTTTGCTCATCTGCTCTTACAGGCTGCTCTGCAGGGCGTGCAGTGTCTGCTTTAGACCCTACTTCCTAGAGCGTAGTCACATGGCAGACCCCCATCGTGAAGCAAATATGCTACTTCCTACCACACAGCAGAAGACTGACAGCTGGAACAACGCCCACCCGCACCCCCTGCCAGACATTCCTTCAGGGAACCTACCTTTTTGTAAAATTTTGTTTTTTAGATTTATTTTATTTATACAAGTACACTGTAGCTGTCTTCAGACACACCAGGAGAGGGCATCAGTTCTCATTATAGATGGTTGTGAGCCACCATGTGGCTGCTGGGAACTGAACTCAGGACCTCTGGAAGAGCAGTCAGTGCTCTTAACTGCTGAGCCATCTCTCCAGCCCAAGGGTTCTTTCTCCCTTTACTTGCACTACCATGACACATGCAACGTCTACCATAGCAAAAAGGCACACTACCATTTAACACATAGGGAAGGGCAGCCTTATCAGAGTCTCCTTCACCCTCAGCCTGCTCAGCTGCGGTTGCAGGCCTTGTTACCCATTGCCAAGACCATGAAATCATTCCTCCCACACTCTCCAAATCTGTCATTTCCTTGTTCTGTTGCCTAATATGTTGTGTGACTCTTTCCTACAGAGACATAACACAAATTCTGCTCATTCCCACATAGGGAACCAAGGAAAAACCAAAGTAACAGTTCCACCAGTATCCATCTTGGACCCAACAGACCCAATGGCTCTGTTGGGTTTTCTTAGAGGCATATGGCTGAGGGATTTCCTAGAGGAACAGGGATGAGGAAAGGCCAGCAGCGCCATGGAAAGGCCTTTCCTGACGTGTGAGAGCTGCATCCCAGAGCACTGTGCAGGGCTTGCAGGCCACTTGACAGCTGGACAGGTCTCTTCTCTGGAAGTCATGTGCTACTTCTGTGAATTTAGGGAGTGGTCTGAGAATCTTGGAAATTCCTGCTTTCCCAAAGGGGTGAAATTACTTCCCAACTCTCCTGAGCTTCAGGTTTCATTCAGGAAGGAATGTTTCAAGGTGGAGAGGATTGCTACGTAACAGCCTATAGGTAATTTCATCTTTAAAAAGAAATTAATTTTTCTTAACTTTTGTTTTTTTCGAGGTAGGTTTCTCTGTGAGGCTCTGGCCATCTTGGAACCAGGCTGGCTATGAACTCAGAGAGAGCTACCTACCTCTGCCTCTTGAGGGCTGGGATTGAAGGCGTGAGCCACCACACACAGTGTCATTACTCGTTAGCTGTTGTGATATGACACATGAAGTGTCCACTAGAGAATCTCATTAGACTCCTGAGCCACAGTTTTCTTACTAAAGGACAATGGGAGTTTAGAAAGTTCCCTAGTAGTTGCAGAAATCATTTATGTTGAGTGAGGTATCCTTTATATTCCTGTGAACCCTATCAAAATACTACGTCCCCTCATGCTGTCAAACTTTAAATGTCGGGAGGAGGGATTTCCGAGGACAAGCAGGCTCTTGCATTGCTAGTATTAACACGGTTCAGGACCCCAGGGGGAGGACTGTGAGACAGGAAGTAGAAATCACTGTGGAGAGAGGACCGGGGCAGAGCAGAGCACACCCTGTGTCCTGAGCGCAGTGATGAGCGAGTGCTGCTACCGTGATGCTCCTTCCGCATCCCTCAGTGCTTGCATGACGACTTCCGTGTGGTGATGTGTGGATCCCACAGAATGGGAGGAACCTGGTGTCAGTCAAGTTTGTACAATGTTTAGGGCTCAGTGAGCTTTGAGGACGTGGCGGTGCACTTCACCCAGGACGAGTGGGCTCTGCTGGATCCTTCCCAGAGGAGTCTGTACAGGGATGTGATGCTGGAGACCTGCAGGAGCCTCGCTGCTGTAGGTAAGGACGCCGTCCTACCTTCGCTCTGTAAGTTAAGGAGCAGGTGTCTCTTGGTGTGGATGCTCTTCCGGGATACGGGCTATTGGAAGGGAAGAGTATGGTGAACAAATCGCGAATGATGTTGTTTTCTGTGGAGATTGAAGTTTGAAACTAATTTTTCAATGATCTCTAATAATTTATCCTAAGTTTTCTGGGAATGTCTTATAGGAAGCAGATGGGAAGAGGAGAATGTCGAAGACCGTTGTAAAAATCCTGGGAGAAATATGAGGTAATTTTTATCAAAAGTTGAAGCAAAGGAATTTAAAGGGATTTTAATGACCCGTGAACATTTAAGGAAACAAAAAAACAGTCTTCAGTTGTTTCCGTCATTAGAAAAATTATACCTCTGTGATGGCGCTGAGAACGTGTGCTGGAATATCAGAGCGCCAGTCAGTGTTTGCAGGCGGTTTTCTCTTGGAAACTCTACTCAGAACTGGTGTCAGCGAATGCTACTGTTCTGACTATAGCTCTGTGGGAGTCATGCTATAAAATTACCAACCCGTTTGGTTTCATGCTGTTCAGATGTGCCAGGAAGCACACACTTGGCCCGATTTTGGGAGGAGTAAGACAAATCTAATAGCCAGTAAGTAGTAAAGCACCTGTCTCTAACGAACTTGTCCTTTTTCAGAGGTTCCATGATAGAGACGCCCTGTGAGAGGACAGAGGATGATCAGGTTGAAGAAACTCTGACACGGATACCAGATCTCCACACAAGCACGACAGCTTCTCCAGGACTGACGCCATATGAATCCAGTGGATGTGGGAAGGCTTTGATGAGGCCTCCGTCCTCTGTCCTCTGAGCGGCGCACCTCGGCTCTCCCTCGTTATAAACCACATGAACGTGAGGATTGTGGAGCCAAGCAATATGGCTTGAACTCTCTCGCCTGCTTTCAAAGGTGTACGGAAGCCCACACTGGGGATGGGCCTTGTGGATGTGAGGTATGCGTGAAATCTTCCTGTTTTCCAGATTCATTAGGAGTACATCAAGAGGCTCACAGTGGAAAGACAAGGAGTGTGGAAAGACCTCTGTTTATGCCCATGGAGGAAGCCGCACTATGGGGAGGTTTTATGAATGTAACATATGTGGTAAAGCTTTGAGTTCCTCCACTTCCCTTCAAAGACATGTAATAATTCATACTGAAAGACTCTACGAGTGCACATATTGTGGTAAAGCTTTTAGATATCCCAAATACCTCCGATTACATGAGAGAATTCACACTGGAGAGAAACCCTATGAGTGTAAACAGTGCGGGAAGGCCTTCAGATTTCCCGGTGCCTTGCCATTACATGAAAAAATTCACACAGGAGAGAAACCCTATGAGTGTAAACGGTGCGGGAAGGCCTTCAGATTTCCCGGTTCCTTGCCACTACATGAAAAGATACACACCGGAGAGAAGCCTTACGAGTGCGAGCAGTGTGGGAGAGCCTTCAGACGGCATAGTCATCTTCAGCTACATGAGAAAATCCACACTGGAGAGAAACCCTATGAGTGTAAACGGTGTGGGAGAGCCTTCAGACGGCACAGTCATCTTCAGAGACACGAACGGACTCATGCTGGGGACAAACCCTACGAGTGTAAATGACATGGCTGAAGCCCTTTCACTGCTTAGTTATCTTCTGCTACATGAAAGCATTCACACTGGAGAAGAGAAGTGCTGTCAGTGTGAACAGTGTTGGGAAGCCTTACGCTTATATGACATCGGTCTTATTAGCTGCAAACCCTACGAAGTAGACACTGACGACGTCTTTAGATGGGATTGTCATCTTCCGTTGATAAAATAATCACCCTGGAGGGAGCTGTGTCAACGTGGACGTTGTGCTGCAGCTTTTAGGTGTTGCGCTCCACAGGGATGACTCACACTGGCAGAGAATCCTCCGAATGTAAACAGCATGGCCAAAGGGCCACACCCCGAGGTGCTCTGCGGTAGAAAGTATTTAAATCCCAGCCCAGGATTTCTACCCCACCTTTGCTCTTTAAGCTCCTGGATGAAAGACACACACAACCTTTTTATTTATAATAAGCCGTAAGCAACACAAGAGCGGGCCAGATACTGCTCTCCACACTGTTGGCATTACTTTCCTATGACAAACCCGAGTTATTGCTTACTGTATACTGTGTTTCATCTGGGCTGCTCTGAACTCCAATTGGCCAGCCCTCAGGGCCACGTTCTCCTGACTCCCAACCCATGGCAGCTTCTCCTTCCTCTTCCTGCACTCTTCTTCCTTGTGGTCCCTCTCTAACTCTAAGCCCACAAAACCTAAACCCCACGTATGTCCCTTTTGCCCAAGTATTAACCTCTTTATTCACCAATCAAACAAAACTTGGAGACAAAAATCACTGTCTCATCGCTGAGACAACCATTCTTAAGGGTTCCAAATTAACATTAAAATGCAAACAACAGGGGCTGGGGATTTAGCTCAGCGGTAGAACGCTTACCTAGGAAGCATAAGGCCCTGGGTTCGTCCCCAGCTCAAAAAAAAAAGAAAAAAAAAAAAAAAAAAAAAAAATGCAAACAACATTGGGCCAACTCACTAAAGTGTTCTTCAGCTATGATATAACTCATATGTGAGAAAAACTATAAACATATTATATATGCATATATAATTCTCATCTGTGTAGGGCAGATCTCTTCAGGTCTTTCATACTCCATAAAACCCTAAGAATGTAAACAGTTGGACAAAGCATCGCCTGTCACGGTTTCAGCAACAGTGTCACATGGGGCTTTTAACTGGGGAGATGTGAAATAATATTTACTTACCTGGTAAAGCAGTGATCCTGTTGGGGTTACTTGCAGCACCACGGACAACTCACAAGCCTGCAGGTCACCAAACCACCCACGCCAGCTTGAGTGTTGACTACACCCCTAGAGATCTGCATAACTTGGAGGGGCGGCTGGCAGTCTCTTCTGTCAGCAGTGGTTTACTGGTCCATAACCCCAAGGAGGTACTCCAAATGTTTTCAGCCTTAGCTCTCTGGACTTACAAGAGAAATCATTGGCTCCTGAGTCTGAGGAGCCTTCCTCCTTCCTCCTAGGACAATGTTTCAATGTAGCTGGACACTCATCCATCCTTTCCTGTGACTCCTACTTTTTTTTTTTTTTTTCTTTTCTTTTTTTTCGGAGCTTGGGACCGAACCCAGGGCCTTGTGCTTGCTAGGCAAGCGCTCTACCACTGAGCTAAATCCCCAACCCCTCCTACTTTTTTTTTTTAAATCACCTTTTGAGTCTTGGGGGGTGACGCTGGTATCAGAAATTTCACTGGTGGTTATAAATCCCCACGCACATCATTGTAGAAAGGTGTTTGCTCCCAGGGCGAACTGCAGATAACAATGACAGTGCCCCCTGTGCAGACATTTGAGGCATTTTGTCAGACACCTCACTTCCATCAATTAAAACAGTAGCAGTTATTTTGCAGCTGGGGCCTGTGATGTTTCCAGCCACGGGACTTCGTCCTGGCTTACGGTAGCAGACATAAATTTCCTCCTGTAGAGCTGCCTATGAGAAAGCTTATCGCACCCATGATAGTCATGCCACTGTTGAAGCCCAAGCACAGCCTGCCTGGCCTTTTGGTGCCATAACACACAGGGTCTATACCTGAGCAACACTGTTAGTGAAAGTTCTCTCTCTGCACCTGCATAACAACACCAGTCACTGAAAGCTAGCTAGTATGAAGGAGCCCTCTGGCTCACTTCCGTGCTGTTTTTCTCATGTCCTGTGGCCAAAGAGCTTGGCTTCAGCATTAAGGCCTTATATTTTTGGCAATATATAACCGAGGGCAATGACAACATGGTTTGTGGGGCCTCAGGATTGTCCTTGGCCAACAATTCATATTGAGGTGGCCTGCCCTTGTCAGTGAGATACTCACTTATCAACCCTATGGGCTGTGTCACTAGGGTGCATCCTGTACGTAAACAGCTAAAAAGCTATTGTTTTAATATTCCATTAAAAATATACTGGGGGCTGGCGAGATGTCTCAGCAGTTAAGAGCACTGGCTGCTCTTCCAGAGGGCCCCGATTCAATTCCCAGAACCACATGGCAGCTCACAAGTGTCTTTTAACTCCAGTTCCAAGGGATCTGACACTCTCACACTGTCATACAGGCAGAACACCAATGCACACAAAAGTAAATTATATAAAAAATTGAACCTAATCCTAGTATATTTCTTTTTTAAAATTATTTGTTATATATAAGTACAATGTAGCTGTCTTCAGACACACCAGAAGAGAGCATCAGATCCCATTATAGATGGTTGTGAGCCACCATGTGGTTGCTGGGATTTGAACTCAGGACCTCTGGAAGAGCAGTCAGTGCTCTTAACCTCTGAGGCATCTCTCCAGCCCCCAGTCTATTTTCAAAATAGGTAAAAGTACCATTGCACCTGGTTGTCTTTAGTCCAGGTCTGTCCATTTGTGTTTGTGAAATGACTACCTCATCCACTGGCAGTTTTCTGAGTTGAGTGAAAGCCTGATGGTGGCTTCATGTGTTCCTTGCTTACGTGGAAATGCTTGTAAGATTCCCCAGGCAGCTTCTACTCAGGTGAGGGCATATTTGCATCCTTCGCTCATAGGCTTAGCTTCTATATGGCTTGTTAGTCATTCCTTTATGGGATAAGTTAGCTCAGGTATGTGTCCCGTCAGAGCCTTTCTCTATCAAGACCTCAACTGGGAAGAGACCTCACGTGCAGTAGCACCTTCTGCTCTGTAGATTGTGTATGAAGATACCTGAAGAGAAGCCCTGTTTCTGTTTGCATGTGTTTGCTTACAGCTGCCGAGTGTGCCTATGGTGGTGGCTGCTGTTGTTACTGCTCCAGTCTATCAGTGACATCGGATTGTAGCCCCTTTGGCCTTCCAGTTCACTGAACAGCAACAGCTTTAGGTATTTTCCAGGCCTTCCCTGGCAGAATGCGACGAATGGGCATCATCAAGCTTCATGGACTGAGAAAATACTGGGTTCCTAGCTTCTCTGTCATGCACATGGCCTTTGTGGGGCTACACAGTCCCACCAATAAGTTCATGTACTGAATCCCTTCCATCATATACATACATTTTGTTCTGTCCTCAGAATTCTCTGGTATACTTTGTCGTAAAAGAAGGGTTAGGATAAAACCCAATTGATGGCTGGCCATGTAGCTCTTGGGGCACAGTTTTCTGTATCATGTACAAACACCTGATTTTAATCCCATGGGTGACTATGCTGGGCTGGAGAAACAAATGCCTTACCAGAAAAACACTTTCTAAATGCCTGCTATGAGAGGACTTGAATCTCAAACAGATGGGTTAATAGTGAGAATACATGTGTCTTCAGCACAGTTAGAACAGTCCCTGTTTCACATAAGGACTGTTGTGTCTTCATTGGAATGTCACAGTTCTATTATTTTTTTAAAGATTTATTTATTTATTATATATAAGTACACTGTAGCTGTCTTCAGATACACCAGAAGAGGGCATCGGATCTCTTTACAGATGGTTGTGAGCCACCATGTGGTTGCTGGGAATTGAACTCATGACCTCTGGAAGAACAGTCGGGCACAGTTCTATTAAGAATGACATTTTTGGCACTTTAAGAAGAGAAAGGAAGGGGCTGGAGAGATGGCTCAGCGGTTAAAAGCACTTCCAGAGGTCTGGACTGCTCTTCCAGAGGTCCTGAGTTCAATTCCCAGCAACCACATGGTGGCTCACAACCATCTGTAAAGAGATCTGATGCCCTCTTCTGGTGTATCTGAAGACAGCTACAGTGTACTCATATATAATTAATGAATAAATCTTTAAAAAAAAAAAAAAGAAGAGAAAGGAAGGACAGACTAATCTCCATGTGCCTATGATGATAAGGGAGCAAAGGAAACACCTGGAAGGTCACAGCATAGACTGATGATGGGAAGAACAAAAGGCCTCGACTGTCTTAAGGGCTCTTTGGCTGCAGCAAAACACCATGACCAAAAAGCAGTTAGGGGTGGGTTTATTCAGCTTACACTTCCACACTGCTGTTTTTCACCAAAGGAAAGAGGAAAGAGGGCCAGAAGCCCTCCTTTCTCTATAGAACATACCATGGACACGACTGGTAGTAAAAACATACCGATTGATGGTCCATGCATGTGGTGGTGGGCTTTCCTTTTCCCCTTCTGAGAGTCTGGGTCAGATCAAGCAATTCTGCTCTCTGGGCTGAGGGATCTGGCTTGGGCCCAAATGTTTTAGTTAAATTAAGCATTCAGCTCCCATGTGTCTGGTTTCATCTATCCTGTGACAGTCATGGAAGAGAACCTGAGTCATCAGGCAAGAGGGCTGCTGGCTGCTGGCTTCTCAACAGTTGAGGGTGAGCCAGGAGTGGGGCCTTATACTGTGTCACAGGAGTGGGGCCTTATACTGTGTCACACGGGCCTTATACCGTGTCACACAGTCATTAGACATCCAGCATTTGGGTGCTTCTCAGAGGAGGGCCTCAACTGTCTTGTGGGATGCTGTGAATGTAAGATATTGACACAGAGTTAATTTGTTTGCTCTTTTAAAGTTAAAACTATCAGTAGCAGGGCTGGCTCAGAGGTTAAGAGCACTGACTGCTCTTCTGGAGGTCCTGAGTTCAATTCCCAGCAACCACATGGTGGCTCACAACCATCTGTAAAGAGATCTGATGACCTCTTCTGGTGTGTCTGAAGGGAGCTACAGTGTACTCATATATAATTAATAAATCTTTAAAAAAAAAAAAACAACTATCAGTAGCCACCACAGCTCTTAGGTAGACCATACTGTGGCTACAGGGTCCACTCATCCTAGGGGGTTTCCATGGCCACAGAGTTTGGGTTAAAATTCCTTTTGCTTGGAAGTTCTAAGACTGGAACAGGAGTCAGAACTGTTTCTTTTCTTTTTCTCTCTCTCTTCCTTCATTTTTAAAAAAAATTTATTTGTTGTATGTATGTGAGTACACTGTAGCTGTCTTCAGACACACCAGAAGAGGGCATTGACTCCCATTACAGATGGTTGTGAGCCACCATGTGGTTGCTGAGAATTGAACTCAGGACCTCTGGAAGAGCAGTCAGTGCTCTTAACCATTGAGCCATCTCTCCAACTCCCAGAGCTGTTTCTTAAAGCCTCAAATGTTTTTGTTTAGTCTTAGTCCAGATTAGGGCTCAGTGCCCTGTTACAGAATATTTGATCACACCGTGAACCCCAAGTTTGTGTTATTTACTGAAAAGCCTTTTCTAGTTTTGGTGTGGCCCAGCCATCGCACACAGCTTTAATCCCTCTGGCTGGATCCCAGACATGCCCGTAGTACATGCTTTAAATCTGAAACAATGAAGGTAAAGTTAGTTTGTAGAAGGAAGCACCCATGTTGAAAGTGATGTCTAATTGGTTGACAAAGTGATGAATCATAGAAAGATTTGACAGAATCAGATATGCCCAACTCTCATGAGAACAGGGACAAGAGAGACTACTTAAGAGAGAACAGTACAGAGAGAAAAGGAGGACATGGGACAGTTGTACAGGGACAGGGTGCAGAGAGAGAACAAGGTAGATATAGGTGAAAACAGAAAAGCCTGGAGAATAATAAGGAGCTAGAAGATTAGAACAGATTGCCAAAGTTATTATGAAGTCAAGTAGAGCAATTCAGGAGAAGCCAAGAGAAGCCAGATTGAATCAGTCAGCGTGGAGAGGAGTTACAGCCAGAGCAGGATAAATGAGTCAGCAGGGGTCAGAAAGAACAAGTAAGGGCAAGGTTATTGAGCAGTAAGTGTCAGAGGCTAAAAACATTCTAGGCCTAGATTAAATTGTATGGAGGAGGTGAGGAGTTTCCAGGTCTAAGCCTAGGTTAGCAGACTGAGGCAGTGAGCCGCGAAAACAACAACTACAACAGGCAAATAAAAGTGACGTTTACACTGCCCCCTTTTGTGTTGGTGTATAGAAACCTTGCTATTTCCATAAACGCTGGTATCCAGAGGCAGCAGTATCCAGCTGCACCTAGGAAGTCTTGAACCTTCTCTTAGTTTTTGGAGTTGGTATCTGAAGGATGGCAGCAATCTACTCTGAGATAGGTTCCTTTACCTCCCCTCGGCTGGTAGCCAAGACAGGTGGTCTTCTTTAAGTTTAGATTCTTCAAAACCTGCTTTAATTAGGGTTCTCAAATGCTTTATCCTCCCTTCTAGCCCATCAGAGGTAGTGGGAATGAAAGGTTGGGAAACAGGGGATGTGGATCTGTTTAGAAATAATTCTTTTGGGCAATTCCAATCTATCTTCATTGTCAGGATATCAGCAGCTCTGTTCACATGATCAGCGGTGGCATCTCCTTGTTCTACTTGTAAATACTACTCATGAATCTGCACTGGCAGTTCAATCTAGAAGAACCTGCAAGTCTCTACCCATTGGCCCAAGTGGGAAGTTCTTTGGTTCATTTCTCTCTACAAAGTCAGGACAAATGATGATCAGTGAAGAAGGCAAGGTCAACTAGTGCCAACAGTGAAGACCAATGACGCCAGCAGAGAGTGGCCAGGCAAACCAATGGCACACAGTGTCACCACTGTCTGATGGGACACACTTATACCCTTTCCAAACATCATGTATCCTCAAGCCTCACTCCAGCAAAACACCACATGCCCTTTACCCAGGCAGCTTCAAGAAAAACACCACACGTCTGTTCTCAGTAAAACATCCTCCCATGTCTCTGCTCCAGCAAAACATCCTCTCACAGGACAGTCTCTACAAAAACATCACATGATACAGTCTCCAAAGAAACCAGGAATTCCCACTTCATATCCTCCTTTCTGTTTAAAAAATTGTCTTTTTCTCTAACATCAACAATCTACACACAATAGAAGCAATTAGAAGAACCACAAAACTAGAACATTACATCACACTTCAAATAAATAACTTATGTACGAGATAGTCAAACAATAGTCTAATGAAACAACCTTAAATTTCTATCAATATATAATACTTCAAACAAAACAACTTTACATTTCTATCATTATATAATAATTAAACAAAGCAACCTTAAGTTTCTATCGATAAACATCACTAAATAAAACAACTTAAATTTCTATCAGTATAGCATCAGTAAACAAAATAACCTTAAATTTCTATCAATATAAAATAATTACACAAAACAAAACAATCTACCACCCTAAATGATAACAACCATCGCAAATCAAAGGATCAAAACCATCCATCCCAACTTAAGGGATCGGAATGACGGTCTTCTTATATTTGGTTCCTGCTGAGTTGGGGTGAGGAATTCCTGTCTGGGGCTTAAGGGGAAAAATGGTTAATATGGAAAATGCTAGGTGTAGCACTTGTTTCCCAGTCTTTGTGTTTGTCCAGTCTCTGTGTTGTCTGTGTAGTCTGTGTATTGTCCAGTCTTTGTGTGGACAATCATTTGGGCTAGCCCATTTGAAGTTGATTTGCATGCATACTTTGAGACAATCTGAATCGCTTGGGCTATTTGCTCTGAGAAGACATCCATGTCTCAGGTGATAAGAGATTTTTTTCTGATCCTACCTAATCTTTATAAATTTTATCAGTAACCAATTTTTTCCTTCCCCGTAGATACATAAGTAACCACTTCCCTATCTTAAAAACAATTGCAGGTTTCCATTCTAACATCAACACATCCTTATAGTATATTAGTTGGCCTAGTTTTAAGATACTTTAGAGTTAATGAAGCATTATTTAGTCTGTTCCTGAGGGTTTTTATTCTCCATTTTTTGTTTAATAAGCATCTCTTTTAAGGTATGATTAGCACTTTCTATAACTGCTTGTCCTGTGGGATCGTGTGGCACACCAGTAGCATGCTTTCTATTGTAACATGCAAAGAATTGCTTCATCTTATTGGATACATATGTGGGATCATCATCAGTTTTAATTTGTGAAGGTTTCTCCATAATTGCCACTATTTCCAATAAGTGTGTAATTGCACAGTCAGCCTTTTCAGAACTTAAAGCAGTTGCTCATTGAAACCCTGAGTACATGTCAATGGTATGGCATATATACCTTTCTTTTCCAAATTCTGCAAAATGGAACACATCCATTGACCAGATGTCATTTCTTTCGGTACTCCTAGGGTTACTACTAGTAGGAAACAGAGTTTGGTTGTAGAGAGAACACATTGGGTATTTTTTTTTAAATTTCTTTGGCTTGTCACCAAGTCATGGAAAAAAATTTAAACCTTTTCCATTAACATGATATTTCTCATGAAATTCTGAGACTTCAAATGCACACATTTCCTATTAGTAATTGGTCCACTTTCTTATTTCCTTGAGCTGATGGACTAGGCAAACCTGTATGAGACTGGATATGAGTGATATACAATGGATGGCTTCTACTCCCGATGGCTTGTTGCCACTTACAGCAATCATAGAACAGTTAATTCTGAGTTATCAGGTGCACATTCAGTAGCCTCTATATGTGAAACAGCTCTTTCTGCATATAAAGAATCAGTAATTATGTTGAGATTCAGGATAATCTAATCCATAAGGATTGCATACAATTCTGACTTTTGAACTGAGGTATAAGGACTTTTGATTACCTTGCTTATTTTATCTGGCTTATAACCTGTCATCCCTGCCTTGTTTGCATTCGTATAAAATGTTGGTGCCTCTGGAATTGGTATTCTCTTTACGTGGAAGAATCCAATTAAATCTTTCTATAAGCTGTATATGTTTGCTTTTTGGATATTTGTTATTAATTTCACCCAAGTAGTTACTAGAAGCTCTTTGTCAATTTTCATTGATCACTCATAATGACATAATCTCAGCATTTGGAAGAGGTCCTACAATTTTGGTTGGGTCTGTTCCTGAAAATTAGAATAATCTTATTCTACCTTTTATACTTAATTCAGAAATCTTTACTATATGTCTTTAATTTTTTGCTTTGTTTATGAGCTAAGAAAATCAATTTCATAATACTATTTTCCATTTGCATAATGAACCCAGTAGAGAGTGAGCTGAAGGCAAAATGACCAAAATACAATCAAGTTTAGGATCAATTTTTTTCTTTTTTTTTTTGGAGCTGGGGACCGAACCCAGGACCTTGTGCTTGCTAGGCAAGTGCTCTACCACTGAGCTAAATCCCTAACCCGTTTAGGATCAATTTAATCCACATATGTATCTTGCAATCTTTGTTCTACAAGAATTAACTATTTTTATTGCTTCAGCTGTTAGACATCTTGGACTGTTTAAATTTGAATCTCCTTGTAATGTTTGAAACAAATTACCTAATCCATACTACAACTTAATCCAGTTGTAGACCTCAGTCAGTTAATATCTCTCACATTCATTTTTTTTGAAATAGTTAAGAGTTTGCAATTGGTTCCTATGGATCTGCACCTTTTGTGGTTGAATTTTTTGTTGACTGATTTATAACCCAAATAACTAAGTGAATCTGTTCTTTGTATTTTTTTCTAGAGCAATCGGCAACCCCCAGCATGGCAGAATTTTTTGTGTTCTTTTAAACATATTCTCTAAAACATCTTTGTCAGAATCAGCCAAAAAAAGTCATCCATATAGTGATAAATGATAGGTCAGGAGAATTGCTTATGAATTATTTCTAATGGTTGTTGCACAAAATACTGACATGAAGTTGGACTATTCAACATTCCCTGGAGAAGTACCTGCCAGTGCTAGTGGATGACTATGGTTCAGATTAGGTACTGAGAAAGCAAACCTTTCCCTCTCTTTCTCATGCAAGGGGACTGAGAAAAAAGAACTTTCAAGCCAATTATTATTATTATTATAGGTAATGATTTTGGTAACAAAGACGATAAAGGAAGTCCAGGCTGTAGAGGACCCATCGGTTGAATTACCTTATTAACTGCTCTTAAATCCACTATCAGTCTCTATTTTTCTGATTTCATTTTTACAACAAACACAGAGCATTCCATGGGCTGGGAGACTCTTCTACATGTGGAGCCTCCAGCTGCTCTCGTACCAGTTGTTCAAGTGCCTGCAATTTTTCTTTTGTTCTGGACCACTGCTCTTGCCAGTGTGGCCGGAATATAGCCATTTTAGGGGCAAGGCTATTGGTATGTCAACAGTGGCTTCTTTTATAAATGTGTAAACTCAATTCCTGTGGAGTCCTGGTTTTGGACAATGGGTTGTTCTCGGTCACCTGTATCATTACCTTCCCCAGGTGCATCTACCATATCATCCCTGATTTCCTCATTTGCTGTCCCTGGAATCATAGGAATATTAATTTGAGTACCCCACTGTTGTAAAAGATCCCCGTAAGTTTATGGGTATGTCAGTCACATAAGGTCTCAACTTCCCTGTTTGCCCTTCTGATACCACACAGGTATCCATTGGACACTTTGTCTTATACATGATTATTTACCAATTCCTACAAATTGTGTGTAAACCTTCTGAAGTGGCCAATCTGGATTCCAAGAGCTCTGGGAAAGTGTACTAAGATGAGCTCCTGTATCCACCAAACCTTCTATGTCCACACCATTCATTTGTACCATTAATTCGGGTCTCTGATCATTAACAACTATTTGCCAGAACACATATTTTCCAGTACTCACAATCGTCCTGTCCTTTCTACTGGAGTGAGTGGCTTTGTTTGCCCTTGATGTAAAGAAACAACAACAATTGAGCAATTCTGTCCCCTGCATCAATTTGCATCTTCTTTTTCACATTTGCCATCATTTTTATTTCTTCCTTGCTATCCTCATATCTGGATGCACAATAAATCCTTGAGAAGTCAATCCATTTCTTCCCGAGATTATTCCCACTGTCCCTGAGGGTAAACCAGTGGTAAACCAGAAATACCGCTGGTTAACTTGTAACATTCGAGTTTTGGGAATAATGTTAGAGTTGTCTACGAACATCTCCAAAGCTGCACTTTCTTCTGTGGCGTGGATAAGATCAGAAATACTCCACTTCGATTTTCTTGACCACTTGGTACTGCCTGACTGACCGAAGGAAGATGGCTTGTATTGTTTGCTTGCAGGGCCTTGAGCTGACAAGCCCCTCGGTTTGTTTCCTGATGCAAGACGTTACCTCATTACCTCATATGTCTCTCTTGGACTGACGATCCTTAGACCAATGTTTACCCTTTGCACAGCAGCTACAATACACTGGAAGCCTTTGTGGCTCATAGCAACCATAACTTGCTTGTTCCCTTCTATGAATATCATATTCTCTAGAGTCAATGTACCTGCTATTTTGAGCTCTGAATCTTCTAGCCTTACAATTTCTTTGGAAATGACAAAACTCACTACAGCTAAAGCATTGGACTTTTTGACCCCTGAAATTTCTAGCTATGATTTGGCCTATGATATTGCTTTTGGGAACTAATACTAGTTGTCTCCTTTATTTATTTGTCTACCGGGCTCCTCCTGCTTTCAATGGTCTTAATTCAGTATTTGCATTTTCAAATGACAATATTTCCATCAATGACTGTCTAGTTTCAGCATATGATATGGTTTTATTTACACCTGAACCCAACCTCTGTAAGAATTTTTTTTAAAGATTTATTTATTATATATAAGTACACTATAGCTGTCTTCATACACACCAGAAGAGGGCATCAGATCTCATTACAGATGGTTGTGAGCCACCATGTGGATGCTGGGAATTGAACTCAGGACCTCTGGAAGAGCAGTCAGTGCTCTAAACTGCTGAGCCATCTCTCTAGCCCTGTAAGAAAATTTATTATCTTAGTAAATGAGGTGGCTCTTAAAGCTACAATACAACATTGTTTAATAGCAAAATCACTAGACCTGATTTGTTTTTGTAAGTCAGCATAATGTCCTTCACCAAGCAGCTGGTCTTTAGTAACATTTATCCCTCTTGCTAAATTACATTGTTCTATTTTTGTGGCTTCCTGCATCCACTAGGACAACCATTGTAATCTTCTAGTACAGCTGACACCAATCCCTTCCAATCTTGGGGGCGGCGGGGGGATAATCCTATGTTGCTTAGCATTATTAATCCGGTTATTTAGCATTGCTTTAAGAAATTTTATCATTCATTAGATCTAGCATTTCTTCTAAGTTTTTTTTTTTTTTTCCCGGAGCTGGGGACCGAACCCAGGGCCTTGCGCTTGCTAGGCAAGTGCTCTACCACTGAGCTAAATCCCCAACCCCTAGATCTAGCATTTCTATTTGACACCAGGTCAAATCACTGTAAGCATGGCCAACATTGTTAGCAGACATATGCTGAACTAAGACTAAGAAAGGTGAAGATGACTGTGTAACCCCAAGCAAATCCTCTAGTGGTGCACTTGGCAGAGCCTGTTAACTCTGTACTGCCTCCTGCTCTTCCTCGCCCCCTGTCTCTCTGAGGTGCTCTGAGTGCATGGCAGCAAAAGTGTGGGTGAGCATGGCAGGGTGGCAGTTTCCCTTCCACCATAGTTTGCTTTCCCATTTTCATCATGTGGTGAATTCCCAGTCTCAGTCAAGCCTGAACCCTGTTGTTCTCCTCCCTCTGGCCCTTTTTGCTTTCCAAGCACCTCTTTCTGCAAATTCTCTAATAGAAGAGAGTTGTCAGCTTTTTCCATAAACTTTTTCAAAATAGTATACATGAAAACTATGACGCAAAACCAATAGCTTCCTCTGGGAGCAAGATAAGAAGATAACCCAGCAGCAGCAGCAGCAGCTATTTTGTCAATCTCCTTAAATAACATTGCTAACCCATTGAAACCTGCCTTTCCCTCCAGTACATTAGAAGCAGAGTTACCTGTAATACCTAAGCCATGTTGGGAGCCACCTGTAAGCTTAGATTTTTCAAAATCTACTTTCATTTTTTAAAATATTTATTTATTTATTTTATGTGAGTACACTGTAGCACACACACACCAGAAGAGGGCATCGGATTCCATCACAGATGGTTGTGAGCCACCATGTGGTTTCTGGGAATTAAACTCAGGACCTCTGGAAGAGCAGTCAGTGCTCTTAACTGTTGAGCCGTTTCTCCAGCCCCCAAAACCTACTTTGATAAGGTTTCTTAAATGCTTTAACCTCTCTTCTAGCCCACTGTCCACCAGAGGTAGTGGAAAGGAAAAGTTAATATGGCAAAGGGGTATGTGAACCTGTTTAGAAATAGTCCTTCTGGGAGATTCCAATCTTCTACAAAGTTGGGCTTTCTTTTTTCTTTTTTTTTTTTTTTCGCTGGTTTTTTTTCCGGAGCTGGGGACCAAACCCAGGGCCTTGCACTTGCTAGGTAAGCGCTCTACCACTGAGCTAAATCCCCAACCCCCTTAGCCAACATTTTGTAGCCTACTAACTCTTTTTTTTTTTTTTTTTTTTTTTTTATTAACTTGAGTATTTCTTATATACATTTCGAAAAGTGCCATTCCTTTCCGGTTTCCGGGCAAACATCCCCTCCCCTCCCTTCCCCATGGGTGTTCCCCTCCCAACCCTCCCCCCATTGCCGCCCTCCCCTCCACAGTCTAGTTCACTGGGGGTTCAGTCTTAGCAGGACTCAGGGCTTCCCCTTCCACTGGTGCTCTTACTAGGATATTCATTGTTACCTATGAGGTCAGAGTCCAGGGTCAGTCCATGTATAGTCTTTAGGTAGTGGCTTAGTCCCTGGAAGCTCTGGTTGCTTGGCATTGTTGTACATATGGGGGGTCTGTAACTCTTCCAACAGTCTCTCAGTGGCCCTTTTAGAATGTATTTTCTTAGGGAGCCTCTAGTGGAAGGACTGGAAGTCTGCATTTAGTGTCTTTAAATCTTGGGCAACCTGTTCCAGGTATGTTGCCTGCTGAAACCTCCCACTGGGTCTGTCTATTTAAGAGTAAAGATGGGTTGACTCCCCTCTGTCAAGGGGAGGCTGAAGAATGAATCTTTCAGGTCCAAGACAGTGTTTGTGTTTCTCTAGAAGAATCAAGCTCATGAGGATTGAGGTCTCAAGTTTCTTCACAGGTAGGAGAGGCATATTCCAGGATGATTGGTAGGGCACTATAAGCCCCTTCAAGTCAGGCAATGTGGACTGCAATTTTCCCGTTTGTTCCCAGGTCATTGTGTAGTGTTCAGTCTGGATGGAGGTAGCTGAATGGGTTAGTTGAACAATAATAGGTGCTTGGTGTTGGGCCAGTCCTGGGGGATCTGTTTCTGACAAAGCGTGAGACACCAAAGTTTTGCTGGATCTCTGTGAGTCTGTGTCTCATCATCAGAGAAGGTAATGGTGGATTTCAGTTTATGCAGAAGTTCTTGTTCCAATAGAGCCTCTGTTATCAAATCCTCCATCAACCAGGAACTACTTATACCTTCAAGAAATCCCAAATTTTATAACTTTTTCTAATAATTGAGGTTAACTGGGTAACAAAGAAAATCTTTCTTTTTGTTTTGTTTATGTTCTTTTTTTCATTAAGCCAGGGTTCCTTTGTCCTTGAACTCACTCTGTAGACCAGGCTGGCTTGGAACTCACAGAGGTTCACCTGCCTCTGTCTCCTTAGTGCTGGGATTAAAGGCATGCACCACCACCACCTGGCAAAAAGAAAACATTTTAGCGGTTATCTTTAATCCCTTAAAAAAGATCTATTAAAAGTTTTTTAAAGTCCCCGTGGTCGTGGTCAGTGTTGGACAGAAGGGAAAATCCCACTCTGTTCAGGTTATGTTGTCTGGCAGTGTTCCTCTTTCCTAGCCCAGGAGCATATTAAAAAGAAAAGTTTGTAAGAGAATGGTGATTTTTATGGATCATTGGTTAAAAAGGAGATATAAGTCATAAAAGAGAAAGGAGTGGAACATTTTCCTTCCCCGCTCTGCATGGAGCAGAGCAAGGGAATGTTTACCTGAGGAAATTATATATAATTAATACACATACACAAACATATATGTATATATATGAATTCATACTCTGTGTGTGAATGCTTTGCTGCATATATGTGTGTGCACCGTGTTTGTGTCGAGTGCCTCTAGAGGTCAGAAGAGGGAGTAGGATCCCCTGGAACTGGAGTTGTGGATTGTTGTAAACCACCACGTAGGTGCTGGGAAGCAAACCTTGGTTCCTCTGAAAGAGTAGTTAGTGTTCTTAACCACGGATCCATCTTCCCAGCTCCCTAGGCCTCAACTTTTGATATTTATTTGCTGCTTCTTAGTTGTTTTGGCTTGTCCCAAGAGTACAGTATTGACACTGCCATTGGGTCGCAGTCTATTTGTACCTGTACAGCCCATTAGCATCTATTTTATGAAATTAAGTGTGCTGGTGTTTGGCGTACATGTGCAGAATCCCAGTTTTCTCTTGAGAGGTTGTTTTCTTTAATCACCACAATATGACTGTGTTTATATCTTCTAATGAATTCTTAGAAGCCTTTCATCAGACAGTGTCTGCTTTCTCATGAGTGTCTCAAGCCCTTCCTCTGTATGCTGATGATTGTATCAGTTATGTGCGTGGTTTCATTGTTTAGTTACTTCTTAGCAATTGCTTGCCTTTTCGCTATTGTTTCCTGCAAGCTCTCTTTCCACTCCTTGGTTTCTCTATTCAGTGAAGAATTAATGTAGTGACAACTTTAGAAGTTTTGTTTCTTTAAAAACACAGAAATAGTATAAGAATGCATTTCCATTTTAAACCCAGGAGTGGAGATATGGGACACTTCAGACAGTCCAAAACAGCTGACTCTGATTTGCCTCATGCTCTAGCAGAGGTATGGTTTTGTTTCTTTGATACCGTGTGATACTGAGATGTCTGTGTGACATTTGGAATTCTGAGAACTTCTCAGAGGGTATATAAATGCTAGCTCCCCAGGAGGTGGGATGGGTGGCTGTTAGTCATTTAGGGAGGTTGGTTTATAGTATCTGTGGTCAAAGAAGAAACAAAAGGAAAGACATTAGATTCAGGGGTCTCTCCCTCCCCCTCTCCTATTTAGTGATGGGGTGAAAGGGGGGAGGGGGAGATTACAGGATGGGAAAAGTAGAAAAGACCAGCTACAAATTACAGAATGAAAAGTTTGCAATCTGCATGCAGAAGATATATTGCTCCAGGCTAGCCAAAGCTAGTTAGCAGACACTATCTCAAAACAACAACAACAACAACAACAATCAAAAAACAAAACAAAAGACCCCCAAAACAAACAAAAACAAAACAAAGAAACAAACAAACCAAACCAAACAAAACCAAAAATATTCCCTCAAGAAGCCTACATTCACACAAAGCCGCAGTCTCCTGCACAACACAGGTTGGGGTGGTGTTCAGAGGGCATGCTGGCTCCTCATGAATCATGGTGGGTGGTTTTTCTGCCTGTGCTTGCCTGGTCTCCAGGGAGGTCAGAAGAGGGTGTTGGATCCTGAAAGGCTACAGTTATTGACTGTGATCCATTATGTGGGTGCTGGGAATTGGACCCAGATGCTATGGATGAGCAGTCAGTGCTCTTAACAACTGAATTATTTTTCCAGCCCCCTCCCCCAAGTACATTTTATTCATACGACATAGCTTGTGGAGCAAAACTTGACTGCATTTCTCCTTCTAGAAATGGACCAGCCAGCATACATTTAGCTGACTGGTTCATTTTAAATGATAGCAAAGACCTGACTGAATGAGACATGAATAAAACCTGTGAAGTTTCTATGAAGAAAGCTCTCAGATCCTACTTGGCCTTGTTAGTGGTGGCCTACAGCACAGAGGGCCGGAGGGAGTTCAATCAGTCAAGGCGATCTAACCAATCAGGTGGGTTATGTGTGAGCCTCAGTGGGGTGGGGTTAGCGAGCGGGCATGTGTGCATGCGTGGTATGTGTGTGAAGTTAGCCCTGTGGGTGCTTGAGATGAAAAAAGACTCAACCACGAGGCGACTTCTCTTGGGCAAGAGTCTGGAGTAAGTCCTTGGATCCAAAGTGGATGAACTCCTAATCAGTTTGATTTGATCCAGGACCATTCTCCTTAGCTATCAACCTATTTAAAAATTAGCTATCTCTTGTCTTCCCTCACTATTCTAGTGTGGTTTAGTCATTTTTGTGGCCTCCTGGATGTAGGCATCTTCAATGTGTAAGGCTCCCTCAAATACCTTCTGTTGACCTGGAAGAGTCTGTGATTGCTATTGGAAGTTTTAATGAAGTATAGCCTGAATTCCTGGTCCTTTTGCTTCCATCTCCTTTGTTGGGTGGGATCTCAGAAAAAGCAGCACTGTATCGGTCTTGGAATGGGTTTTTTTTCTCTGGTTAAAAAGAAAATGTGCAACTTGTTAAAATTTGAGCAATCTTTGGCGTGATTTGCTGAAATTCCTGAAACCCGGAGGACATCAAGTTCTGTTCCAGTTTGATAGGGTGTGAATTGGGCCCTGGTCTAGCTGTGAGGCAAAGTGATCTCTGCCTTGGGCATTGTGTGTAATGGACTGTGCACACAAGGTTTCCAAGAGGAAGAACCTTAAATACCTACTGAGTGCAAGAAGACAGCAGTGACAGTTCTGGGAGGTACAAGAAAGTCCTGCTTCAATTAGATCTTCTTGAAGCAGACTTGCAAGAACTTGGGTGAAAGCCAGAGCTGGGAAAGGCCGTGTGGTCCACGTCTTTTAATTTCAGTTCATCTACTTAAGGGAACTGTCATTCAGGTCTCACTAGCCAATCAGGGCCCCGGGGGCCGGCCATTCATTCACAAGGACCAAGGGAAGCTGTTCGTGTCACTCAGTCTCCTCGTGGGGCAGTGCTAGCCAATCAGAACCTTCAGGCCAGGCCACTCACTCACGAGCGCCTAAAGGAACTGCTTCATCATTCAGAGCATGCTAGCCAATTAGAGCAATGGAGTCGGTCATCTACGCAGTAGCGTCTAGGGAACTCCTGTCTATCAGACTTGTGTTGCAGCTCTAGCCAATCAGAGCTTCGGGGCAAGATATCCAATCAAGAGCACCAGCCGGAGACAAGGGGTGGGTCCTTTCCGCCGCCATGCCGCAGATTCTGTAACGAGTCTTAAGCAGGCATCGCGTGGTCCGGTGTGCTGCGGTGTGATCGCCGCTGCTGGGAGCTGTGGGGGGAGCGTGGGCGAGCTCCGCAACCGCGCCTTGGTGAGCGCGGTGCCGCTGTCCCCATTCGGGGAGGAGCGGCCGGCTGAGCCGCGTGATCCGGGGTGGTGGGCCCTCCCCGGGGCTGGGGGAGGGGTGGGGCCAGCCGGCCTAGCGGACACCCTGTTCGTTCCATGGGGAAACATGGGCCCCATCACCGCCAGTCCTTGTCTCGGAGGACTCTTGTCACTTCCGCTTTTCCGGCCATGTCTGCGCAAAGCGCGGGGAGCGGAAGGCTCCGCCCAGTGCGGGGGTAGCTTCCGGGTTGGTGACGTCACCGCCCAGTGCTAGCGCCCTGTTTGTGCTTTTGGTGTCGCACTTATGCCTGCTGTGTTCTCTGCGCTGTGGTCTAGACGTTGTGGGCTTTGTAGGTCTAGCATCAAGTGTGAGTTAATTTTGTGAAATTTTCTGAGTCTTTGTCCAAGGGTTTCTTTTGGATGGTTTTCCAGAAACAATTCTAGAAAAGATTGTGCTACTTTATCAAAGGTCAGCTTGTCTCCTAATTTTTTTTGTTTGTGTTTATTCTTCCTAAACAGTATGTTGTCTTGTGTATTTGATTGGAAATGTTACGAATGTGTTGTGGGTTTGATTGTGCTAACCGTTTTGGTTCTTTTTTAAAAAGTATTTACGTATAAAATTTAGTAATCTCTTTTATGTTCCTCGTAAGAATTTTTTTTTTTTAGCATTTTGTGGAAATTATCATAAATCTATAATTGAAGCCGGGAACTGACATTTTAGGATTTTGTCTTCCGGTCATGAGGATGTTGTACCAGAAAGAGACAAACACGTTTGCGTCTTAACACAATGTCAACATTTATTGAATAGAAAGTAAAAAGGTGTCATGCTTTCGGTGGTAATCTGGCCGAGGCTAAGACAGGTTCTATTTTTCCAAATCCTCATTACTAATATTTCTTCATACCACATGGTAAATATATAGTTTTATGCACACATGCTGTTTATAGAATCAACGTAAGTTAAGGAGGCTGCAGCAGAGTTCAGAGGGCCCTAGAAGTTGGCTGAGAGAAAAGCAAGCAGTGCTTCAGTTGATGAGATAAATTTGGACACAAGACCAGTGAGCCGCAGGGAGGGAGCTTTGAATGAAGCCTGGGGCCATCAGGTTTGAAAGTGGCTATAGTGATCTACCAGTGATAGGAAAGGCAGACGGAGATGAGATCCTGATGAACAGATAGGGACCTAGTGGAAGCTGCAGGGGACAGGCGTCCTGACTAGATCCTTGGCTCACACAGCGTATCAGATTATAGGTTGGTTTCAGGCTGTGCCATCCTAGTGCTAGGTGTCTGTTTCTTTCTGAGGCTGGGCAAGGGAGTTGCATCCTTTTGTATCCTATGTATGGTGTTTTGCTTGCATATGTCTGTGCACCACTTGTATGCGTAGTGCCTGCAGAGGTTAGCCGAGGACATCAGATCTCCTGAAATTACAGTTACACATGGTTGTAAAGTGTCAAGGTCCTCTGAAATAGCATCTGGGTTTTTTTTTTTTCTTTTTTAGATTTATTTATTTATTATCTATAAGTACACAGTTGCTGTCTTCAGACACACCAGAAGAGGGTATCAGATCTCATTACAGATGGTTGCTGGGACTGAACTCAGGACCTCTGGAAGAGCAGTCAGTGCTCTTAACCGTTGAACTACACCACCTCTTTAACCTTACTTTTCTTTGAATTAGCATGTGCTTTTAGGATAGAACTTGTGTAGGCAAGGTGCTGGAATTTCAGATATAATTTCATGTGAGAGGCATGCACCCTAACACCTACCTGAAGTTCTATTTTTCTTTAACACTTTCACACATGTATAAAGAATGTTCTGACTATGGTAGTGTCCTGCCCTCTAGTTTCCCTCTTATCCTCTTTGTCCTCGCTTGCTTACAGTTCCCTGTGAACTGTCCATGTTTCCTGCCCCCTCCGTGTCCTTTTTGGTTTTGAGATGCACTGTTTTAACCAGGATCACCCGTGTGACCGCAGGTTCCACCCGTTTGAGCATCTCAGTGGGTACACAGTTGAAGACTGACTTTCCCTAGAGTCCCTAAGTATCTGAATCATAATCGACCATTGATGGGTCCAGTCTTGTGTCAGGTCCATTGCCGAAATCCAGAGCTGTTGTCGAGTGAAGTCATGAACAGCATTAGCTTGCAATGCTGAAAAGTCAACATCTTACATCCCATCTCACTGTCTTCTGGGCCTGACAGTCTCTATGCCCCACCTTTCTCAGTGACCTCAGCGCCTCGGAAGTGGTGGTTTAAATGTCCTGTTTCTGATTGAGCCCTCAGGAGTCAGCTTACTCTCAGCTGCTTGAGTAGCCTGGAATCTCTGCATTCACTGCAGAGACCGTGAGGAGCAGCTCTCTGTGGGTATAAGCAATACTTAGAAGGCAACTGGGAGGGGTTGGGGATTTAGCTCAGTGGTAGAGTGCTTGCCTAGCAAGCGCAAGGCCCTGGGTTCGGTCCTCAGCTCCGATTTAAAAAAAAAAAAAAAAGAAGGTAACTGGGAGCCAGGACAATTTACCTAAATAGTAGTGTGAAGTTCGCCCCTCTAGCCGCAGACATGGGTTTTGGGCTTGGTTTAGAATTCCAGGCGTGGGGGCTGGGGATTTAGCTCAGTGGTAGAGCGCTTACCTAGGAAGCGCAAGGCCCTGGGTTGGTCCCCAGCTCGAAAAAAAAGAACAAAAAAAAAAAAAAAAAAAAAAAGAATTCCAGGCGTGGATTCTCTGAAGGAGTGAGCCTCAAGTTCAGTTAGAGAGACGTCTGGTGTTCTCCTCAGAACAGCTACGCCACTATTGCACAGGCGGACATACCTGGTAGGTTGGTTTTGAATGCTGTAGAGGTCTGGGTAAGACATGTGCCTGTCATTCCTCCCCCAGCAGCCAGCATAGTGCCCCAGAGCACTATGAAAGCCAACAGAGAGGAAGCTTTCAGCTCAGCGCCAGTTTGATTTCTTTCCGCATTGTAACCAGGGTGTCTTCATAATAACAGCCAACTCTGGAGGGCAACCGAGAAGAGCACAAGAGCCTATGGGGTCTCCCTGACCAATGGCTAATAAGGAGGTAATTCTCCTGCGCTGGAGTTATGGCTTTCAGAAGCATTATCTGTTGTAGGAGAGCTTCCTTCTTGTTTTTATCGTTGTCTTAACGTACATAACCTCACTGTTGCCCTGCCGTGTTCATGGTCAGAGTATATACATCCCACTCCAGGAGGTACATGCACAATCATGTTCATTTGCCATTCATAATCAGGACATAAAGACAGCCTACATGTCCAGCCGCTGAGTAGATACCAAGAACGTGTATACACAAAGGGCTTCCATTCAGCTGGGAGGAAAAAAAATTAAGAAATTTGTATGTTAGGAGATGAAATTAGATAAAAATACTGAATTAGTTGGTAATTTGAGCTGGGACAATGAACACCTCTGTTCCCTCTCCCATGGGTGTTAGCTGCACGAATGCCCTCAGATTGGTGAGCCTTAACTTGTAGAGCTTGAGGAAGTAAGGAAAAGGCCTCCAGGGAGCTGCTGCTGTTGAGGTCGGAGGAAATGGTAGCACTGATAACAAACAGGAAGGCTCGAGGGTGAGGAGTCTGAGCCGCCAGGGAGGGGGTTGGGGTTGGGTGGGGGATGGGGATGGGGGGTTGGGCAGGGATGGGGCAGGTTGACTCTGAGAGGTATACAGGGGAAAGGAAGACTTCATGAAACTAATGATGGTGGAAAAAAGCCACCGGGACACCTACTACTATGTTAGCCAAGTAAAATTACTTATGCAAGTTATTTTTGTCTCTTTGCTACGGAGCTAATAAAACATTTTGATTTTCAATATTTGCAAGGTTTCAGTTTCAGCACACTGAATAATTTCTGATTGTACTGCCTTTGTTTTTATCTGTTTATTTTTGTTTTCTGGAGATGCCCAGGCTGACCTAGAATCCATAAGTTGCTCAGGCTGGCCTTGAAGTTGGAGCCCTGCTGTCTGCCCTCTGACAGTTGGACTTACAGGCTTGTGCCACCATACCTTCCCAGTCACCCTTGCTACGTTTACAGCTCAGTGTTACTCTTTCGATAACTAAAAAAAAATGTAGAATTTATTTTGAGAATTTATGAGTATTTTGCTGCATATATACCTGTGCCCTTTGTGTCTGGTGCCCATGGAGGTCAGAAGACGGTGTCAGATCTCATTGGATTGTTATGAGCCACCGTGTAGGTGCTAGGAACAACCTGACTTTTCTGCCAAGGCAGCCCAGTTCTTTTTTTTTTTTTTTTTTTTTTTTTTGGAGCTGGGGACCCAACCCAGGGCCTTGTGCTTGCTAGGCAAGTGCTCTACCACTGAGCTAAATCCCAACCCCAGGCAGCCCAGTTCTTAAGGATCTTTTGCTCCTTTGTCCAAAATTGGGTCTGTGTGGGTTCGTTCTTGGGTTTTCTGCTCCAATGAGCTGTTCATTGCTTACCAAATGCGAGTGCACTCTCATGATTGCATGATTGTTTTATAAGAAGTCTTAAAGTCCTGTATATCTCCCCCCCCCCGCCTGTGTGTGTATGTGTGTGTTTTTCAGAGTTCTGTTGAATATCCTTTTTTCTCAATTCTTTTCATGTATCCCTTATAATCAGTTCCGGTTGTAACGTAATGTGGTTTTGAATGTTATGAGGAATGTGTTGAATTATAGTACTGATGGAAGATGTGTAAAAATGTCTTACAACGTAGAGGCTTCTTGTCCTCTGTGATGCTTGCTTCTTTTTGTTTTTCTCTTCATTAGAAATGTTTGATTTTTGTTTAAAGCCCCCCCATTTATTAATGTATATACAATGCAGAATTGGTATTTGTACATCCAGTTCATTTCTGTCATAGGAAAATGATGGTCTTTTGTATAATGATGTATCATAAAAGTTTTCAGTTGTCCTTTTTTTTTTGTTCCTTGGATTTTGTGTAGTTTCTGTATGGAAATTGTGTTGTCACAGCATGCCCCTTCTCCCTCCCCCACCTCAGTGTCTCCACATCCCCCTTTTATTGCTGTGCCCCTGCCATAAGTATTGGTATTATCATGTAACTTCAGGGTCTAACTTGCTGATCTGAGCCTTCTGAGCCCAGGGCAGTTAGCAGAGCTTGCATCAAGGTTGTGTGCAAGGTTGGGCCAGCCATGTGATAGGAACGGCCAGGGATAGATGTGAAAACCAGTAGTTAAAGTGCACTTGCTGATGATGGCGCCTGAGACACATCGGAGGTAAGACTAGCGTGAGGGGAGCCTGTGGGCGGAGACAGGCAGGGTCTGAAGCTGTGAGGGTGCACGGTGCTCAGTGGGTGCACAGGTCCTGAACACTGCTGGTTGCTTGTGTGATGGCTGATCATTACTGTCCACTTGAATGCCTCTGGAATCAACTAAGAGGCCTGTCTCTGTGTCTGCCAGGAAATTTCAGGGAGGATTAACTGAGGTGAGAAGACCCCCGTCGTCTTACAGCAGGTGGCACTTTGAGAAGGAAATCCACAGAAGGAGCAGTGTTTGTTCCTGCTTGCCTTCATTTCTTGCTGGTGAGTGCATCTGCCCCATTGCCACTGCTGCTGCCACCCTTCCCTGACATTGGAGCCAGTGTCTTGGGTCTCCAGTGTGGACTGAAGACCACTGAAGAAGCTTCCGGGCGTCTTCTGAGCCCGTAGTGCCAGATTGGAGCTCCCAAGGCTTCCAGCCTTGTGGACGGAACCTCTTCATCATGGAGACCCCCATTGTTGGACTATCCCGGCCTGATCAGGTAAGCCAATCTAGTATGCACTCATATCTGTTAATTCTTCCATTTCTGTTCTGCTACAGAATTCTGATTTGTTCAATGGCCACCTATGTCCTCTTTTTCTTGTGAGCTCACCTGAAATTTTGTCAAATGCTTTCTCAGCATCTAATGAGATGATCATGTGTTTTTTGTTTGTTTGTTTGTTTGTTTACATAGTGGATTACATTGATGGATTTCTGTATATTAAACCATCCCTGCATCCCTGGGATGAAGCCTACTTGATCATGATGGATGATCATTTTGATGTGTTCTTGGATTCAGTTTGTGAGAATTTTATTGAGTATTTTTGATATTCATGAGGGAAATGGTCTGAAGTTTTCTTTCTTTGTTGGGTCTTTGTGTGGTTTAGGTATCACTGTACCTGCAGCTTCATAGAAGGACCTGGGTAGAGTTCCTTCTCTTTCAGTTTGTGGAGCAGTTTGGACAGTACTGGTGTTAATTTTTTTTTTTTTTTTTCTTTTCTTTTTTTTTTTCGGAGCTGGGACCAAACCCAGGGCCTTGTGCTTGCTAGGCAAGCGCTCTACCACTGAGCTAAATCCCCAACCCTTAATTCTTATTGGCAGGTCTGATAGAATTCTGCCCTAAACCCATCTGGTTTTGGGCTTTATTTTATTGGGAGATTTTTTTTTTTTTTTAAAGATTTATTCATTTATTATATATAAGTACACTGTAGCTGTCTTCAGACACACCAGAAGAGGGCATCGGATCTCTTTACAGATGGTTGTGAGCCACCATGTGGTTGCTGGGAATTGAACTCATGACCTCTGGAAGAGCAGTCGGGCACTCTTAACCGCTGAGCCATCTCTCCAGCCCCTTATTGGGAGATTTTTAACGACTGCTTCTATTTCTTTAGGGGTCATGGGACTGATTAGATGGTTCCTCTGATACGGATTTAACTTTGGTACCTGATATCTGTCTAGAAAATTGTCCCTTTTCTCTAGATTTTTTAGTTTTGTAGAGTATAGGCTTTTGCAGTAGGATCTGATAATTTTTTGAATTTCCTCAGTTTCTGTTGTTCTGTCTCCCTTTTCATTTCTGATTTGTTAATTTGGATACCCTCTCTGTGCCTTCTGATTAGTTTGACTAAGGGTTTATCTTGTTGATTTTTTTCAAAGAACCAGCTCTTGGTTTGTTGATCTTTGTATAGTTCCCTTTTTTTTTTTTTTTTTAACTTGATTGATTTCAGCCCTAAGTTTGATTATTTCCTGCCTTCTACTCTTGGGTGTATTTGCTTCTTTTTGTTCTAGAACTTTCGGGTGAGCTGTCAGTCTCTTAGTGTATGCTCTTACCAGTTTCTTTTTGGAGGCACTCAGAGCTATGTGTTTTCCTCTTAGCACTGCCAACATAGAGCCAAGGACCCAAGGACATTTCAGTTTATTTCCTGGGACACAAAACAAGCTCTCCCCACCCCTAACTCTAAACTGCTTGTATCATTTATTTTGTTTCCTGTTCCCTTCATTTCTCCCACTGAAGAAGTAGCCCTAGCTAACATTTTGGGATTTGGGGCAATAGTTGGCTTGGATTCTTCGAGGTTGTCCAAAGTGAGGTTGTGCGATGTAACAGTTGGCGTATCCCTCCGTGGGCCTGTCTAGGGACCTCAAACCCACATTAATGACTACATTTGTATAGCAAACAGGTATATTTAGGGAAAAGAAGTCCTTTGCAGGAACTTTGAAAAAGAAGTGAGGGACAAGGAGTGAAGTTGGAATCATTTGAGCAGAGGATAGATTTCATCCTGCCAGGATCAGGCATGATTTTTATACAAAAGCAGAGTCGCCCTCATACTGCCTGCGTTCAATTTTGGAAGGGCATGTCTGATTGATTAGGAGTTTCCGAGTTTAGAAGTGATTAATAGTCTATCAGAAGGAAAATGGGAGTGTTCTGGATCGCTGTTTCTGTACAACTTGTTCATGCTGCGTCATTTATCCCTATCATGTGTGTTCGTTTACTCTCAGACAGGATGCTGTTGCCTCAGGCCAGCAGAGGCTAACGCTGAGCATGAGTTTCCAAGGGCAATAGTCTCCCGAGCCCGTGTTATGCTGCTGTGTGTATACGGGATAGGGTGCTCCGGGGACAGGAAAGGGAGTGAGGTGGGAAGCAGCCCATCTCCTCCCTGGATGCAGCAGTGGAGCACTGGGGTGTCCGCCATCTCTGAACATCACTCAGTACTTTTACTGCACTTGTGTGCCGTGGAATGAGTGTGTGGAAACCACAGAATTACACAGCCATACTGGCAGTTGTGGACAGATGTGTCTTTCTCACCCACTCTTTCATATCCTAATATGGAATGTTTTAGGGTTTGGTGAGCTTTGAGGATCTGGTGGTGCACTTCACCCAGGATGAGTGGGATTTGCTGGAAGCTTCTCAGAAGAGTCTCTATGGAGATGTGATGCTGGAGACCTTCAGGAACCTCACTGCCGTAGGTGAGGATGCCCTCTTACCTCCACTCCGTAAATTAGAGAACAAGGGTTTCTGGTTGCTGGTTGTTGCTGCAATGTGGATGTGGAAAGGGAAGAATCATGGTGATGAAATTATGTGTAGTTCCAATGCACATTCTAATAATTTATCATACATTTCTGGAACTGTGTTTAAGGTTATGAATGGGAAGACGAGGCAATTGAAGACCATTGTGAAGAGCCTGAGATAAATCTAAGGTAATTGCATGCACAAGTGGAAGCAAGTCTCCCTTGAAGAAATTTTAGTGTGCCATGAAAATTGAAGAACTAACAAAAAAGCCCAGTTTTAAATTTATTCATCAGTAGGAAATTTTTATCCCAAATGTCTACCTTTATATGAGCTTGAGATCTTGTGTAGTTCTGGGACCCTGCATTAAGGGCTGCTGCTCTTTCTTTTTTTTTTTTTTTGTTTCTTTTTTTTCGGAGCTGGGGACCGAACCGAGGGCCTTGCGCTTCCTAGGCAAGCGCTCTACCACTGAGCTAAATCCCCAACCCCAGGCTGCTGCTCTTTTGATGATGGGCTTGTGAGGGCACACAGTTTGCTTGTTTTGGTAGCAGGCTGTCCAAGATGGTCTAACGAGCAGACAGTGGTAAAACAACTGGCACTAACGTGCTTGCCATTTCTCACAGAATTAGATTTGTAGACACTGTATGATACTGAGGAAGGCGGTCAGGGTGGAACAACTTTATCCGTACACCAGTCTCAACATGAGCTGCGATGTGGGTACATTTTCATGTGTCATTCATCTTTTAATAGGGACATCGTCTCTCACTCTGAGTACACACACGAGTATGAACACGAGGAATATGAAGAGAAGCCACCTGATTCTAATTTTCTCACAAGTGTTGAAGGATGCGTGGAAACGAAGACTTCTAGTGGACCTTCTGTGTGTGAGGTGTGTTTAAAGACCTTTGGACTGTATCACCTAACCTACAACGGACATCACAACTATGACTACAAGGAACTCAGAGGAAGCCAGACTGAGGAAAATGATTGTGAAGGTAATTCGTGTGATAAAACTTCCGGTTCCCTTCAAAAAGAAGACAAAATTCATACTGGGAAAAAGCTCTATGTGTGTCAGGAGTGTGGCAAAGCGTTTAGGTATCCCAGCGCCCTCCAGTTACATGAGAGAATCCACACTGGAGAAAAGCCCTATGAGTGTAAAGACTGTGGGAAAGCCTTCAGGGGTCTCAGCGCCCTCCACTTACACGAAAGAATCCACACTGGAGAGAAGCCCTACGAGTGCAAGCAGTGTGGGAGAGCCTTCACGTACCTTAGTGCCCTTCAGCTGCATGAAAGGATTCACACTGAGGAAAGACCCTGCGAGTGTAAGCAGTGTGGTAAAACCTTTAGATATAGCAGGGCCCTCAAATTACATGAGAGAATCCATACCGGAGAAAAGCCCTATGAGTGTAAACAGTGCGGGAAATTTTTCAGAAGTCACAGGACCCTTAAGTTACATAAAAGGATTCACACTGGAGAGAAACCCTACGCGTGTAAGGAATGCGGGAAGGCCTTCAGATGGCTTACTTCTCTGAAGTTACACGAAAAGATTCACACTGGAGAGAAGCCGTATGAATGCCAAGAGTGTGGGAAGGCGTTCAGGTGTCAGGCTTCCTATCACAGACATAAGATAACTCATGGGGGAGAAACATTGTATGAATGTAAGGAGTGTGGTAAGTCCTTCATCTATCCCTCTTTACTTCAAGTGCACGAGAGAACTCACACTGGTGAGAAACCCTTCGAGTGTAAGCTCTGTGGTAAAGCCTTTAGGTGTCAGTCCTCGCTTCGACTGCACGAGAGAACACACACGGGAGAAAAGCCCTATGAGTGTAAGCACTGTGGCAAAGCCTTTTCAAGTTATAATTACCTTCGATTTCACGAACGAAGCCACACTGGAGAGAAACCCTACGAATGTAAGGAGTGTGGTAAAACCTTCACACATCGCTCTTACCTTCGATCACACGAAAGAAGACATACTGGGGAGAAACCGTACCAGTGCGTTCAGTGTGGCCGATCCTTCAGCCGGCATAGTTCCTTTAAGAGACACCAGTCTGTTCATGGAGAAAGCCCGTATGAACAGTATCTAATTCCATTATCCCCATTTTCTTCAAAGGAGTGAAAGGACAGATTGGCAACAAACCCATTGAATGTAAACAATGTAGCAAAATATCCCCATTCACATAAACACACGCAAGAACTCAAGACAAGGACGAACCTTTCCTATGTAAACTGTGTGGCATCGCCTTCAGGGGTCACAGTGTCCTTCAGAGAAGGAATTCTTGCTGGGCAAAGTTTATGCTTGTTACCAATGTGGTAAGTGTCTTGTCATACTTCCTTTCAGAGAAGTAAGTTAATTTATGCCGGGCAAATGCTCTATGAATGTACAAGATATGGTTACTTTTTCATTTATCTCTGTTTGCCTTAAAATCATGAAAGAACTCATAGTGGTTTAAAAACAAACCCACACGAATATAAACAATGCGGAAAAGCCTTCAGGTGTCACAGGCCCTTTAATGAAATGTCATGTTGGACAGAAAATGCGAATGTAAGCCGTGTTAAAGCCTTTAGATCGCATTGGTCCCTTAGATTCCAGGAATGAATTCCAACTGGAAAACTTTCCAAGTGGAAACAGCTGTGAAGCCTTCACGGCCACAGTCCTTTAGGAAGCTAAAGGTGATGGAAGATGGGCAGTGTGAGGAGTGTGGGGACCTAATGGATGCTGACAGGTGGACGTTTCCTTAGCCGTGGCTTCCCATGACTTGCCTGTGCTCGTGTAAATACCCCAAATTAAACTCAGTGATTCCTCAAGCCACACTAGGGTAGAATCATTCTTGGTCCCTGTCCTTGATGCACAGTCTGGGATGAACAGACCTTCAGAAATGTCTTCAGGCTTTTAAAGCTGTGCTGTGTTTACATCAGTGAAACACTGAGACGGAGGGGAGGCTGTGGCTTAAAGTGCTGTGCTCTCTCTGGGTGGGTGCTTCAGCTGTCAATTTGATGCAGTCGGTGTCACCTGGGAAAGGAGTCTCAATACTGACTTCTCTAGGTTAGGTTCGCCTTGACATGGCTGAGAGGGATTTTCTTCCTAGGGTTAATTGAGGTGGGAACACCCACCCTGAATGCTGTCGACACTGTTTTATGGACTGAATAAAAAGAACTGAAGCAGCTAAACTCAGTTTCCTTGCTGTCTGTCTTGGGACTATGTCTACTGTGCCTCCATGACTGGCCCACAATAGTGGGCTGTGACCTGAAACCATGAGCTGAAATAAACACTTCCTTCCCTAGATTGTGTTGTCAAGGTATTTAATCATAGCCACAGGAATGAAGCCAGGACTGCCTGGATCTGCACACAGGAGAACCAAAGATGAGCTTTTTGGTAGAAGCACTTGCCCTGTCTCTGACGTGAGTGGTGGTGACACGTCACCGACGGGCAGTCATTGGCAGTAAGCCCTGTGTGGGTCTTTTCCAAAGTGCCAAGGACGGGCATGCCTTCCTGCTGCACTGTCCGCTGCACCATCCCTACTGCACAACTCTTGTGTGCTCAGCACACCTCTGAAAGATGAGGTAGGGCGCATGTGGGGCCACGCTCCCATACGGATGAAAAGCCTAGAGAATCTTACAAAGATGCGTGCGTGGGGCAGACTAAGCCACCAGGTGTGTGCTCCTTGTTGCAGGCAATGAGACGTAACTGAGGCTGAGGTGTGGGCTAGCAGGACCTTCCCACATGTGCAGCAGTTGTAGCAAGGAGGCACATGCAGGCTCTCTCCTGTGTTAGCTTCAAACTGGCAAGAAAGGTACAGAAAACAGGAGATGAAAGAGATGGCTTCCGAAAGGACCGGACGAGCAGTTACAGATTAAATCTGTTAAAAAGCCTTTCCTGAGATCCCAACCTGGAACTCATGGGAAGAACTAAGGAGAAAGAGTGAAGTTAGAATGATGTCACCCTACAGTCTCACTGTAATAGGAGTAAAAAGTTCATAATGGAATACAAGTTAGCCCCTCCCCCACCAGGCCTGGTGAGGAGGCACACAGTAGGCCTTCAGCAGCCCCTTGGGTGAGGATGGAGAATGATTGGATAGTGTACTTTCCATTTATAACATGGAAATCATACCAACGTTTTTTTAATGGCTTTTTTTAAAAAAAAAAAAAGATTTTGTTACTTATTTTTAATTTATATGAGTAGCTGTCTTCAGACACACCAGAAGAGGGCATCCGATCCCATTGCAGATGGTTGTGAGCCACCATGTGGTTACTGGGAATTGAACTCGGGACCTCTAGAAGAGCAGTCACTGCTCTTAACTACTGAGCCATCTCTCCAGCCCCCAACCTTTTTTTGAGGTAAGGTGTTATGTTACTCTGGTTGGCACCAAACTTGATATAGTCCAGGATGACATTGAACTTTTGATCCATCTGTTCTCCACCAGAAAGCTCGAATTACAGGCAGGTTTCATTTTTGTGCTAGAGATTGAGCTCAGGCCTCTAGCATGCTTAGCAAGCTGGCTACCAGCTGAGCTCTGTGCTTAGCCCAACATCGATCATTTGAAGAAATGAATGATGAATGAGTGATGGAAGTGCTTGGTACAAGTGACAGTCTATTCGTACTGTTAAAAGAGGTGTCGTGGTCATGGTGTCTCTTCACAGAAGTAGAGCACTGACTGAGACCCCAGATTCCATCTGGTGGTCCATTGGTGTGCAGACTCCAATGGCATCCCTCTACTCCCTTCTCTCCCCCACCCCTGGTAGCCCTGGTCCCCTTGAATGAGACCACCAGAGACCATCTCTCCATTGTCCTGGATGAAGTACTTCTGAGTCAGCCTTGGTGTGGAGACTTCTCTTTCTCAGTATCAGGAGAGACACCATGTCTATGGCAGACTCTTAAGTAAGACATTTAATTGGGGCTGGCTTACAGTTTTAGAAGCTTAGTTCATTATCATGGTGGCAGCATGGAGGCTGCACATCTGAGGGCAGACATTGTGCCCGAGAAGAAGCTGAGAGGTTGGTCCACAGGCAGCAGCTCCTTCTGAGACTGGGAACCACCGAGCCTGGCTTTGAGCTTCTGAGACCTCAACCCTCAACCCCTAGTGACATACTCTCTAAAAAGCCACACACACCGCATAAGTCCACCCCTCCTACTGTGCTACTCCCTATGGACTCTTGGGGAGTATTTATTCAAACCATAAAAGGCCAAAACTTTTTAAAGGTTCTTACCCAGTTTCAACTAAAGAAGGAAAAAAAAATTATATATATATATATATATATATATATATATATATATGTGGGTATACATAATGCTTACATGGGCACATGTGTTCATAGTTACATAGGATCAAAATGGCACAGGAGCAGATGGTCATATGAATTAAAACTGCCAATTTTATCCTCATTACTTACCATTCACAAGGTAACTAAAATTAGGAATAGCTAGACAAGCATTCGCAGGTAGGTTACTTGGTTAATTGTCTCAGCCCTCATCCAGTGTGTATTCTAAAAACATTCCCATTGCTTGGACAAATCAAGTGGCTCTTAGGACATGGTGCTCCTGCAGTACCACTTCACTCGTGGATGGTCGCTCTCATCTGGGAGATGGTCCTCTAGGCTCTGCTCTTCCTAGAATGAGTAGCGGGCCGGGGAGTGGGGGGTGGGGTGGGGCACCGAACCCTGTGCTTTCAGCCTTCACAAAGTAACTAATTTCTGCTGCATTCATCACCTGATTGAAAATTTAAGTCAGGGGTTGGGGATTTAGCTCAGTGGTAGAGCGCTTGCCTAGCAAGCGCAAGGCCTTGGGTTCGGTTCCCCACTTCGAAAAAAAGGAAAAAAAATTTAAGTCAGGTTTATTTACAAATCTGCCCCTGCCAAGCTTTCAGTGTCATATAACAGTCAAAATTTAAAGCGTGATTTGTCTGGACTGGTGTAACTAATCTGTGTGTTCGGTATCCATCCATGGAGGCTAGTCTGCTGTGGTGACGGGGTGTAAATGGAGCAGCTCTCAAAAAGTCACACAGCTGTGGTGAGTCACGTGTCTTGTATGTAGAGGGGGTCTTGCCAGTGTGTACTACAGAAGAGAGTCAACACAGGTTCCCCGTGCTGCCCAGGAAACCATGGCAAGAAACCGACTCAAACTGGAACGACTGGTAAAAGAAAGGAGCTAGGGGCCCTCTCAAGACCGGTGACCACCGAGGAGAAAGTAAAACCAAAGTGAGGATTTGGCTAACTGCACAGTGGTGAACGCCTGGCAGAAAAGAATAATCAGAGTTAAAGACGATAATGGGAAACCAATGAGTCAGGCTTTTCAGGCTACTCTGTGGCTGGCTGGCAGGATGGAGTACTCCCAGCTATCCTGCTGATTAAAAGGACCTTCGTGCTTCCCCTAATCATAAATGTCCTGTTGTTTCTATAGTTTAATTCTGTTCATGCCCATTTCTTTAAAAGGGCAAAAAAAAAAAAAAAAAAAAAAAAAAATCAGACTAAGACAATACCAAGCACCGCCCTCCTGTTCATGATCAACTTTCAGATGGGACCTCTGGATCGTCGTAGTAAAAACTGGGAGGTTGGGGTTGGGGATTTAGCTCAGTGGTAGAGCGCTTGCCTAGCAAGTGCAAGGCCCTGGGTTCGGTCCTCAGCTCCGAAAAAAAGAAAAAAGAAAAACAACAACAACAACAAAAAAAAAACTGGGAGGTGTCTGTCACAGTCACCACACCTTTAATTCCAGGCTGGTCTACAGAGCAAGTGCCAGGACTATACTGGGAAAATCTGTCCTCCAAAACACAAAAATGGAAAAACAATAGAAAACAGAACAAACAGCCCAACCTTGGTAGTGATGCTATTACTGTATGTAGTGCCACAGCACAAAAGGTGTCAACGTGGTGGCTGTCCCCTCCAGCCTGTGTCCCAGCCAACATGCCTCCCCCGGAGCTGTCAAAAATGCAAAAATGGCGGCACCATGACATCTCAGCCTGCAGCCTTCACAGGAGCCTTCATGGCGGCACATCTTTCCCACCTCAGCTACTGCTGTCCTCCAGGAGCTGTCCACCTTTACTGTTTCAGCCTAAGGGTGTCAGGAGGAGCTGTCCGTAGTGGTGACACCTTTTCCCTGTCCGTCCGCAGCCTTTGGGAGGTACCGCTGCAGGAACTGGCCACGGTGGCAGCGCCTCCTCTCATGCCCCTCCGGAGCTTCACAGAGATGGCGCCTCAGCCAAAGCCACCTTCGGCCAGGAAACTCCCATCCCAACATGGGCCCAATGCAGGAAAAAGAGGGTGAAAAGAGCTACCGGTCCCTGAGCAGGAAAACAAAAACAACAAAATCCCTAACAAGGGGGCAGAGGTGGGGGCGGGGGACCACCAATCCCTAAGCTTCCCACAAAGATGTCACCAATTCCTGAATAGGAAAACTTAGCATCCCTAATAGCATCCCTTAGCATCTAGAAATCTCTGCCCTGAAAAGTTCTGGCCCCTAGGAGATCCCGTATTAGCCCTACCCTTTGTCCATTTCCCTGCTTTTCTCTCCCGGGAGCAGTGGGCAACCATCCTTGGATTCATCCCTCCCCATCCAGGACCTTCCAATAAGTCTCTTTCATGAGATCTTCTGCCTTGTGTGACGTCTGTTGGAGGAAGCCAAGAAGTGGAGCAGGGCTCCTGAGTTCCTCAGCTCAGCTGGGGATGCCCTTGCCTGGGAGCTGCAATGCATCTATTGAGACTTCTTAGAGCTGGGTGGTTCCTGGACCCCCATGATTCAGGATATCCTTGCAAGTGAGCAGAAACACATATGCTCAACTGTTGTCTTGGTTTTATCTAGTTTGCACTCATCCATGCTCAGATGGTCCTGTCACATCTACGTTCAACTACCCATGTCTCCTCCATCAACCTGTAATGGGGTAGAAACCCTAGACCCTCCTAGGTCCCCAATGTCAGCCTGAAGCAGAAACCTTCAGTGTCAGCCTGAAGCAGCCAGAGATTTGGGCATCCATCTTCAAAATGATAATAGTCTCAACTTTCAGGGGAGAATCTTAGCAGGCTTAGAGGCCATTGAGAGACCACTCCTCCACAATGGCTTCCTTGCAAATTTCTGATACCAAAGGTTCCTCAAGATCCTTTGATGAGCAGTGGGTGTGTTGGCATACAGTTTTACTCCCAACATTTGAGAGGCAGAGCTAGGGGGATCTACAAACAACAACAAAAAAACCTGTTGGTGAGAATGCAACTATTTTTCCAGCAGAAAAGTTGTAAGGACAACAACTGCCTGACCTCACCTGTCTAGCAAAGGCTAAAGGGATGTTAGCCATGACTCTGCCATTTTTGTAGTTTTTCTGCTTGGGTTGAATTGTGGCAGTTTCTGTAATTACAGCAGTTTACTTCCCAGAAGCAAAGGAGCTTACATGTCGAGATCCTTGAATCTCCTGCTCTGTGGACTACAAGGAGTCATCTATCACCAAACATCTCTTAGCTGAACTCACTGGTTACCCCTAACAATGGCCAACTGTAGCCCTCTCCCCGCGCCTAAGAGGAATCCTTTCATCCTCCTGATTCCTCCTTTGTGGTGTGATGTATTTCATGTGCCTGACCCTTTAAAGGATCCCCAGTTGCCAGTCAGTTGGCCCTTAGGGAATGCTTAGCTCTTAGAACAGATTGACCCTATGACCTTCAGTGGTAGTTGCCTCTTGGACCTCTGGGTAAGAGAGAGGATAACACAAGAAGGCAGCAGAGGCTGAGAGAGATTGAGTAGGGTAAGAGAAGACTGCTAGTGCAGGCAGAAAGAAGATTGAGTAAGGTGAGAAAAGAGGAGACAGTTGATGCAGAGGAGACTGAGCAGAGGGAAGAGAGAAGGCAGTGGAGCGAGAGAAGATAACCGTTCGGACACAGGAGAACCCACAAACAACCCACAAGCTACTACTTTGTGCAGTGTAACATCAATACCACTCAATGGCCAAACACGGCACACTCGATTTCCTGATTCTCCCAAATCATATGTCAACTTGACAAACTGGGGTTTTCTGAAAGGAGAGAGCCTCAATTGAGATGAGGTCTCCTGTGGGGGCTTGAATAGGAATGGCTCCCATAGTCTCATGCGTTTGAATAGTTGGCCCATAGGGAGAGGCACTGTTAGGAGGTGTGGCCTTGTTGGAGGAAGTGTCACTGTGAGGGCAGGCTTTGAGGTCTCTGTGCTTAAGCTCTGCCCAGTGTGGAATTCCAGCCTCCAGCTGCCTTCGGGTCATGATGTAGAATTCTCAGCTTATCCAGCATCAAGTCTGCCCATGTGCTGTCATAGAACTGAGTCCTTCCCCACCTCAACCCCCCCCCCCCCCGCCAGAAGCCATCAACTGTGCAGAACTATACTTCAGCATCTCTATCACAATTTTAAGAGTTCTCTTTCAATGGCTTCCTGTCTAGGCTGTTACTTTTTTTCCAGGGGAGGGGATTAGAGATCGTCACAGAAGCCTTCTGATGTTCATTCTCAACTGTGAGTCTGCAGTCTTTGACACCACTGCAAAAGAAGCTTCCTCGACCTTTACCGTCAGTCTTGACATCGCATGGGTTATAGTTAAGAGATTGCTGTCAGTCTCAGAAGAGATTTTGGACTTTCAAACCGTGCTGAGATGGTATTAGACTATGGGGACTTTCGAAGTTGGACTTAATGCATTTTTGCATTATGATATGGCTACAAGCCTTTGGGGGCGAGGGAGTAGACTGTGATGGTTTGAATAAGAATTGCCCCTATAAGCTTATAGATTTGAATACTTGGTCACCATGGAATGGCACTATTTGAAAGGATTAGGATGTGTGACGTTTTGGGAAGTGGGGATGGACTTTGAATTTTTGAAAGTCCAAGTCAGTCCTAGTGCCTCCCTTCCTGCTGCCTACAGATTTGATGTAGAAGGACTCTCAGCTCTTTCTCCAGCACCCAGTTCGTCTGCATGCCGCCATTCTCTCCACCGTGCTGACAATGGACTAGACTTCTGAAATGGTAAGCCAGCTCCAGTTAAAAATGCTTTCCTTTGGGCTGGAGAGATGGCTCAGTGGTTAAGAGCATTGTCTGCTCTTCCAGAGGTCCTGAGTTCAAATCCCAGCAACCACATGGTGGCTCACAACCATCTGTAATGAGATCTGATGCCCTCTTCTGGTGTGTCTGAAGACAGGGACAGTGTACTTACATATAAATAAATCTTTTAAAAAAAATGCTTTCTTTTATAAGAGTTGTTGTGGTCATAGTGTCTCTTCACAGCCATAAAACAGAGACTTTGACGAAGCCATACAAAGCAGAAGGGAGGAGACTGAAGGGTCTTGCCATATTGATTAGAACGGTTTACCTCATCTGTTGCCAAATTCACTTTCATAAATCCTCTGTCTCCAACATAATCCCCAGCCCACCAAATAAACCTCATTACACAGAGCCTGCTACTCAGGTGGCCATTGTTACCTGGTCACCTTGGTTTATGAGTGTCTTAGCTAGGGTTTACTGCTGTGACTAGACATGAAGACCAAGTAAGTCTTATAAAGGACAACATTTAATTGGGGCCGGCTTACGGGTTCAGAGGTTCAGTCCATTGTCATCAAGGTGGGAGCAGAGGAGCGTCCAGGCAGGCTTGGTGCAGACAGAGCTGAGTTCTACATCTTCATCTGAAGGCTGCTAGTGGAAGGCTGACTTCCAGGCAGCTAGGATGAGGGTCTTAAAGCCCACACCCACAGTAACACACCTACTCCAACAGGGCCACACCTCCTAATAGTGCCACTTCCTGGGCTAAGCATCTACAAATCTCATTCCACTCCCTGACCCCCATAGGCTTGTTCAAACCTCTGAGTCTGTGGAGGCCATACCTACCTATAGCATAATAAAAAAACACATTTAGTCCAACTTCCAAAGTTCCCATAGTCTATAGCAGTCTCAACAATATTAAAAGTTTAAAGTTCAAGATCTCTTCTGAGATTCATCCAATCACTTAACTGTAATCCCCAAAACAAGACAGGAAACCAGCTGGGCAAACTCCAGATTTTGCATCTCCATGTCTGATACCAAAGTGGTCTTCAGGTTTCCAACTCCTTTTTCATCTTTGTTGACTGCAACAAACTTCTTTCTCCTGAGCTGGTTCTACTCCCTGTTAGCAGCTTTCCTCAGCAGATAGACCATGACTATGGAATGTCAAACATCTTGGGGTCTCCTAGGCAACACATGATCTTCTGGGATCCTCCAAAGGGCTGCTGTCACTTCTCCAGCTCTGCCGTCTGTAGCACTCTAAGCTCAGGTCGATCCACTCCAGTGCAGCTGCTGGTCTTGGTGATCATCCCATGGGACTGGCTCTCCAATACACTAAGGTCTTTTGCTTCACCAATAGTCTCTCACAGGCTCTCTTCATGTTGCCAAGCCTCAAATCCTTTGCATGACTCCTTCAGTCCTGGGCCATCAACTGCAACTGAGGCTGAACCTTCACCAAGAGCCTTCCATGACTTCTCACAGTGCTATGCCTCAGCTGCTCTTCATGACTTTAAAACCAGTACCACTCGGGTGACTCTTACATGAGCCAAATACAGCTGCAGCACAAGGTGTAACCTTGGCTATCTCTGAAACACAGCTTCTTCGTTCTCTCAGAAGACATTTCCCAGAAGATTTCATTTCAGTGATGCTGGTCTCTTCTTACTCACCACCAATTTCTTTGCTCCAGCTGACCAGCATCAATTGTCCCAGTAGTTCCTTCTATTTTTCACACTAAAGCCAGAGTCACATGGCCAAAGCTGCTGAGTTCTGCTGCTTGCAAGAGCTGGAACATGGCCCCCTTGTTCTATTACATTATGACCAGCTTCCTCTTTTCCAACTCCTTCATTGCCTAAGCTTGGCTGTCCTGGAACTTGCTCTGTAGATTGACCTTGAGCTCAGAGATCTGCATGCCTGGATCACCATGCCTGGATATAAATTTAGCTGGATCTTGTACCAAAGTCTCACTCCCTTAATCTGTTATCTCCTAGAACACAGGATTCAACTCCAATTCACTTCCTGGTGCCCCTTTAATACTTGAACCATATATTTTATATTTTTCCTTTCTAAGCTTGTTATACTTGTTCAAAATGCTCTTCATGACACTTAACCAGAGAACAAATTCTCTGCTGGGCTTTTTTGAGACTTCCTTTGTCAATGCAATTAATATAAATCTCTTCACCTTAGCCTCAGGTAGACTCTTCAGACAAGGGTAAAAAGCAGCCACACTCTTCACCAAAATACCACAAAACAGTCTCTACACCATGTACTGAAATTCTTCTCTGAAACCTCCCGGGCCATGTCTGCACAGTTCAAATTACTTTCAGCAGCAAAGTCTCCATATTCTTACTAGGATGGCCCAGTAAGCCCCAATTAAAGCATTTCACTGCTTTCCAAATCCAAAGTCCCCAAATCCACATTCTTTCAAACAAAAGTATCGTCAGGCCTATCACAGCGATACCACAGTCCTTGGTACCAATTTCTGTCTTAGGGTTTTACTGCTGTGAACAGACATCAAGACCCAGGTGAGCTTTATAAAGAGCAGCATTTAATTGGGGCTGGCTTACACGTTCAGAGATTCAGTCCCTTTATCATCAAGGGGGAGCAGGGGAGCATCTGGGCAGGAACGTTGCAGACAGAGCTGAGAGTTCTATGTCTTCAACTGAGGCTATTAGCGGAAGACAGAGTTTCAGGAAGCCAGGATTAGGGCCTTAAGCCCATGCCCACAGTGACACACCTACTCCAAAAACGCCACACCTCCTAATAGTGCCACTCCATGGGCCGAGCATATACAAACCATCATAGTGAGACAGCACTGTGTGAATGCATGGCCACACTATATGAAATAGGATGAGGCAGGGGGGTGGACAGCAATGCAATTACTGTTGAGTTTGAGGGACAGGGTGCTCCCTTGTGTTTGGTGTGCAGTTGTTAAAAATTGTGTTTCCGGATTTTACAGTGGGTATGGTATGTGTGTCCACACATTTGATGAATTAAGGTCACCAGAGAGACTGGCCTGCTCATGCATCTCCATCAACTCTATTGGAATAGGATGCTGTGCAGTTTCTTTTTAGATATGGAGTCACTGAAAATATCACTGAGTTGTGGCCTTATGCATCCTTTAAGATGTAACATCATACATGGGGGGTATTTACTCTCTCCTCCGTCAGTGTGACTGGATTTGGAATCACCCAGAGATACTTCTGAGTGTATCTCTGGACACTGTCAGGAGTAACATTAGCCATGAAGGTGGGAATCCTGTAAACTTGGGTCCCTGATTCTGATGTGACTTGATTCCAGATGAGATAAAAACAGAAGAAAGAAGGCAGCCGGCTGCTAGAGAACATTTATCACAGGAAGCCACCTCCTGGCACCATATGTGGAACTGCTCCAGGTCTTCCCTTCTATATTGTGACATACCCTGAAACTGTGGAACAGCATAAACCCTATCTGAAGTTGTCCTTAAGGGATTTTTTACTTCAGTGAGGAAAATGGCCACCGTGACCTGTTTGTAGTCATCAGGTAGCTAACTGGACTTTTGAGAGTGCAGAGTGTGTGAATTTGACAGGTATGTGTCATATTTATTATTTCTAGGGAGGCTGTTTAGTATAAATTCTCATATGGTTCAGCGGTCCTTTTCTTTCCTGCAGGAAGGGCACTTCTAAATTTACACTTTGACCTTGTATATCCAAAGCAATAAACTTTCAGACATGAGAGATGGGGTTATCCATGTGATTTGTGGAAGTTGTTTGGGGGACCTGTAAGTTCTTTTCAAGTGAAAAGTAAAACTTAAGGCTTGTCTCTTCCTCCCATAGATGTCATTGTCCAGTGGTGTGATGGTTTGTATATGCTTGGCCCAGGGAGTGGCACTATTAGGAGGTGTGGCCTTGTTGGAGTAGGTGTGTCACTCTGGGCATGGGCTTAAGACCCTCTTCCTGGCTGCCTAGAAGTCAGTCTTCCACTAGCAGCCTTCAGATGAAGATGTTGAACTCTAAGCTCTGCCTGCCTAGAAGCTGCATTGTTCCCATCTTGTTAATGGACTGAACCTCTGAACCTAGCCCCAGTTAAATGTTGTTCTTTATAAGACTTGCCTTGGTCATGGTGTCTGTTCATAGCAGTAGGACCCTAACTAAGATAAGTGAGGTCTTACACAAATCAATAAGAGTAAGTTATAAGGTAGACGGTGGTGTCTGTGAAAAAGTGGTGGCCATCCTTCAGTGGTCAGGCGTGTGACCTGGCACAGAATCTGCATTGTTTATACAAATTCAGACTCATCCCCGAATCCGCACTGTTTCCCGCGGGTGATCACAGTTCTTGCCATTTGCCAGTGTTCTCTGGGTTTGAGAATGAAAAGACACACATGTGCGTTGTTATTTTTAATATGCCTTATTAGCTCAATGGCTGGGCCATTCCTGAACCTCCACATGGCTAGCATACTCCCCTTTGCTATTCCTGAGTTGATACTTGCTAAATCTATATTTCATCTCTGCTACCCCAGACCCAATCAGGGAGTGGCCCCCGGGGTCACTTTCCTGGATTCTTACATATCAGACATATCAGCGGTCTCTTAAGTCTGATGGATCTGCTTCCCTGTCATGGCAACTTTGCACCTTCTCTCCTGCATTTCATCTTGGGAATCCTCAAAGTCCTGCCTCTATCCCCCTGCCCAGACATTGGCTGTTGGCTCTTTATTGACCAGTCAGAAAACCAACTGTTGGCAGGTCCCTGCAGCAGATGTGCGAATTCCCATGTAAGCACAAATCAGATCTTACAGAGAAGTCCTAAAACTGTTTCTAAAAGGGATAAAACACACACACACACACACACACACACACACACACACACAGAGTCTGTAATTCATAAAAAGACAAAGAATATAATTGATCCTTACATGATCTCAGGACATAAATGTGACTAGGAAAACAATAGAGGCTCTCCAGCCAGGGCTCTCTGCTTGTACCATGATTCCTCAAAGACATTCTTTTTTTTTTTTTTTTTTCTTTTATTGGATTTTTTATTTACATTTCAAATGTTATTCCCTTTCCCGGTTTCCCGGACATAAGCCCTCTATCCCATCCCCCACCTCTTCTTCTATAAGGGTGTTCCCCTCCCCATCCACCTCCCTTCCTGCCCCCCCATATTCCCCTACACTGGGGGGGTTCCAGCCTTAGCAGGACCAAGGCCTTCTCCTTCCATTGGTGCCCAACAAGGCCATCCTCTGCTACATATGCTGCTGGAGCCACGGGTCAGTCTTTGGATAGTGGTTTAGTCCCTGGGAGCTCTAATTGGTTGGCATTGTTGTTCTTATGGGGTTGCAAGTCCTTTTAGCTCCCTCAAAGACATTTTCATGCTTGACTTGAAAGACTAGTTTTTCTCTTTTCCTTCACATCCTGATGAGAAGGGACATTTTCCGTTCTCTCATTCCACTTTAAACAATCAATTCTAATGAGATCAGTGGAATATTTTACCATAGGGGATGACTATATGTCCACATTATGTACGGAAAGCACTTAAGTTGATGTAAATTTCCTATGGTATATGGATGACATTCTACCTGTTTGTCTAATTGATACTTAAATTAGAATTTAACTTTCATGGTAAATACACTAAAGGGGCAAATTTTAAGTGTAGCCCTGGACAAAATAGAAAAGCAATCACCCATATTTACTTAGAATATATTATTTCTCAACAACGAAGCTGCCATCATTCTGCTCAAAACTTCCCAAGGAATGCACACTCAGTTACTTACATCGATAATTCGGGCCATGACTTGGGTACCCTCTTATCTGTCTATCACTACTAAGGATTTGGGTCCAATCTTTGTTTCTCGGTCAACTCTGTAAGAAACCACACCTGAAGCAGAGCGAGTTCTTAGTCTATGGAACAATGCTACTGTTAAAGCTGCAGCTCTGATCCCTGACTTCCTTATGAGTTATTATGAGTTATTTATCCTTCCTCCCTCCTCATCACATACTGTAATCTGTTATTATTATTATTATTATTATTATTATTATTATTATTAAACATGAAGTTATAGACCTGATAATGATGGGAAGGGCATGCATTTTTTCCATCTTTATTTTTTTTTTCCCCAGAGCTGAGGACCGAACCCAGGGCCTTGAGCTTGCTAAGCAAGCGCTCTACCACTGAGCTAAATCCCCAACCCATTTTTCCATCTTTATTAAATTGGGTATTTCTTATTTACATTTCAAATGTTATTCCTTTTCCCGGTTTCCAGGCCAACATCCCCCAACCCCTCCCCTCTATGTGGGTGTTCCCCTCCCCATCCTCCCCACATTACAGCCCTCCCCACAAGAATCCCATTCATTGGGGATCCAGCCTTGGCAGGACCAAGGGCTTCCCCTTCCATTGGTGCTCTTACTAGGCTATTCATTGCTACCTATGAGGTTGGAGCCCAGGGTCAGTCCATGTATAGTCTTTGGGTAGTGGCTTAGTACCTGGAAGCTCTGGTTGGTTGGCATTGTTGTTCATATGGGGTCTCGAGCCCCTTCAAGCTCTTCCAGTCCTTTCTCTGATTCCTTCAACGGGGGTCCCGTTCTCAGTTCAGTGGTTTGCTGCTGGCATTCGCCTCTGTATTTGCTGTATTCTGGCTGTGTCTCTCAGGAGAGATCTACATCCGGTTCCTGTCAGCCTGCACTTCTTTGCTTCATCCATCTTATCTAGTTTGGTGGCTGTATATGTATGGGCCACATGTGGGGCAGGCTCTGAATGGGTGTTCCTTCTGCCTCTGTTCTAAACTTTGCCCATCATTCCCTGCCAAGGGTATTCTTGTTCCCCTTTTAAAGAAGGGGTTAAGCATTTGCATTTTGGTCATCCTTCTTGAGTTTCATGTGTTCTGTGCATCTAGGGTAATTCGAAAGCATTTGGGCTAATAGCCACTTATCAATGAGTGCATACCATGTGTGTTTTTCTGTGATTGGGATTACCTCACTCAGGATGATATTTTCCAGTTCCATCCATTTGCCTATGAATTTCATAAAGTCATTGTTTTTGATAGCTGAGTAGTATTCCATTGTTTAGATGTTTGGAATTTTTTGAATCCTTTCCTCTGTTGAAGGGCACCTGGGTTCTTTCCAGCTTCTGGCTATTATAAATAAGGCTGCTATGAACATAGTGGAGCATGTGTCTTTGTTATACGTTGTAGCATAACGTATATGTTGGGTATATGTCCAAGAGAGGTATAGCTGGGTCCTCAGGTGGTTCAATGTCCAATTTTCTGAGGAACCTCCAGACTGATTTCCAGAATGGTTTTACCAGTCAAGGGCACGCATCTTAAATGACTTAGTGGTAATGAGGATATAGAAATAATTGCCACTAAATAAAATGACGGCTTATTATTTTTTCTGCACTGATAATAACAAACAGGATGCACCAGCATATCATTGAGATACAGAGATGATCATTATTCTAAAGATCCCCTTTGAAGGTTTTTTTTTTTTTTTTACAGAAACCCCATGGGTATTACCTAAAATTACATCTAAAAGTGCTACAGAGATGATTTAATGCTTTTATAGATAACTCTTCAAAAGGTCAAGGGGCCTATGTTTTATAAACAAACTCCACAGGATCCAGAAAAACAGACTGTGCCCACGCCTTGTCATACAGCTGCACAATCTGAACTGGCAGGGATGAGTCAACTTTTATTAGGTATTTTATCCACTGCACATTTTAACTGACTGCTTATTGAGGAACTGAAAGACTTACCACATTGGTTACATTGTTACATTTTCCTCCAGCTTGAGTTCCTCCATGTGTACAAAGTGAACCAGGATGAACAGATGTTAGACATCCAGGCATTGGCACAGATTTTTCTCACTGTGAGTTTTTTTTTTTTTAAGATTTATTTATTTATTTATTATAGATGAGTACACTGTCGCTGTGTTCAGACACACCAGAAGAGGGCATCAGATCCCATTACAGATGGTTGTGAACCACCATGTGGTTGCTGGGAATTGAACTCAGGACCTCTGGAACAGCCAGTGCTCTTAACCGCTGAGCCATCTCTCCAGCCACCCCCTCTTTTAATTTTGAGGCACATTAAAGTTCCTTCAACGGATCTCTGCTTCCTGTTTTGTATGGAAAGTGCCTTAGACTTTTCCCGGGATTTTTATGATAGTGTTCAATATTTTGCTTTTTCCATTTGTTTCTTAAAATGTGGTCCCAGACCATTGACAAGTGATTAAAAATTTCTGACAAATTAATTAGTTAGCTATAACCAGGTTCAATGTATTCACCACATTCTTCCTTTTCAACATTCTATATCGCAGAAGAGGATCAACTAAGTGGTGGATGATATCCTTTCCTAACACATCAGCGACAGTTGGTGCCCTTAGATACCTCAGCGAGGCTCCTGCAGGTCTCCAGCATCACGTCCCTGTACAGACTCCTCTGGGAAGGATCCAGCAGAGCCCACTCGTCCTGGGTGAAGTGCACCGCCACGTCCTCAAAGCTCACTGAGCCCTAAACATTGTAAAAACTTGACTGACACCAGGTTCCTCCCACTCTGTGGGATCCACACATCACCACATGGAAGTCATCATGCAAGCACTGAGGGATGCGGAAGGGGCATCACGGTAGCAGCACTCGCTCATCACTGTGCTCAGGACACAGGGTGTGCTCTGCTCTGCCCTGGTCCTCTCTCCACAGTGATTTCTACTTCCTGTCTCACAGTCCTCCCCCTGGGGTCCTGAACCGTGTTAATACTAGCAATGCAAGAGCCTGCTTGTCCTCGGAAATCCCTCCTCGCAACATTTAAAATTTCAATATATGAGGAAATATTTTATTAGAAATCATATGAGGAAAACTGGTAAATTATTTAACATAGATGATTTACATAAGCTCTAAAGGACTTTCTAAACTTTGAGCTTTTGTGAACAGCGAGTAATCTGTTTCACACTCATGGACAGAACTAGAGCCCTGTTCTTTCCTCCCCAGCCCCCAATAAATAAAAATGGACCCAGAATCCAGTGAGCTTCATGGGTAGGCACTGCTTCACACATGGTGTCACGTCTTGTTAAATAGCAAAATGGATTAACAGAAAAGAAATAATGTTAACCTGTCCTGTGAATATTCAAGCCCAAATGCAAGAGCAGTTATCCTATCTGATTAATATTTAAATACCCCCAAACAACACTTTTGAATTTTACATGAATAATAGCGCATCAGAATGTAAGTATTCAGATAGCAGGTGCTTTCAGAGAGGGCTCAGTGTAGCCAGTTTGATGTTAAAATACTGCTGTCCTGAAATGGGAACCCCAAAGAAAAACCAGCTCTTATTGTATCTCAACAGAAGTCACATGAACTCCACCAAGGATCGCAGATGGCGATCCCTGTGCTGGGAGAGTCACAGGTGCTTCAGGTGGCAGGCAAGGCAGGCCTTGGCTTCTCCAGGTCATGTTCTTGTCAACATGACCAATCCATGCCTGGTATTTTTGTGACTCTTGTCTTCAGGTCAGTCCAGTCTACCATTCACACATAGAAAGGTGGCTCCAAATATCACACATAAAAATAATTCTTGGAAAACAGTACTTGGCTTGGAGTGGAAGGCAGAACACTTTCTAGCAAGTGGGCAGTCCTGGATTGGATCCTCACTAAAGGGTTTGGGGGGAGTCCAGCATTAAGGCTATGGAGCCATCATGGCAGTGAACTTCTGTGATACCAGCAAGTGGAAAATGAAGTTAGGAGAATTAGGAGTTCTCATGTCAAATGTCTGGGGAGTTCAACACCAGCTTAAGTTACATGATACCTTGTCTGAACATACACTGCCTCACCCAAATGATTTCTAGAGCTAGATAACAGACAGACGGATACAGCTGGGCAAACTGGCTCACGCTTGTGATATCAGCATGTTGAGTCAGGAACCTTGACACTGTTAGGGTCCAAGAATTGATGAACGAAGACCCCAGACTCAAATAGTATGCAAAGACAAAGAGAGTTCATTCTGCAGATACAGCATGTAGGGGTCAACCATTCATCAAAATGGTGTGGACCAGAGGAATTCACAGACCCTGTTTTATGTAGGGCTAGAGGACTTTTCTAGAACTATTAGTAACCTCTAATGTGATTGGTAGGGGCAAAACAGTGACATTCATACAATTTTGATTGGTTGCTATGTTAATTTCATTATATGGTGAGAGAGACCTTGAAGAATTTCAGAGACCAGTTCAGCTCTGGCCCCATCATCTCCTCCAGCCTGATGTCCATAGGACTGCGTCACCTTGAAACTATCCTCCCTAGTTCAGGGTCATCACTGGCCCATTATCAGTGGCTCCCTTTGAGGAGCCCAGTTTGGTTCCTGGGAATTGAAAAAAATTTATTCCCAAGTTGACCAGTGGTTACATTACTGTTTCTGCACCTCTCCAGCACACACACAACCCAGTTTCATGAAACCATGTTGTGACCAGTTCCTTCAGTGTTTATCAGTGGTTAAGACTGGCTGTTCTTGTCTACAACCCAGAGTTCAGTGCCCATGGACCACATGGTGGTTTATAACCATCTTTTTTTTTCCGAACATTTATTTTTATTTTATTTGTGAGGCTTTTGGATCCCCTGGAACTGGAGTTACAGGCAGTGGTGAGCTGCCACGTGAATGCTGGGAATTGAACCCAGGTTCTTGGAGGAGCAGGCAGTGCTCTTAAATGGTGAACCATCTGTCCAGGCCCCAGTTTATAGCCACCATTAATTCCAGTTCCAAGTTATCTGATACCCACGTGGCCTCCACAGGTGCCAGGCATACATGTAGTACATATACATCCAGGCAGACAAAACACATACAATAAAATCCAAGCAAGAAGTTAAAGCCTATAATAGTTGAAGCACTTGACAGAACACTCCCTATCATGGGCTCGTATCAGATCATTTTTAGGTGTCCCCAATTGCATGGTGAATGGACTTGCCCTCTCTTCTTAGCTGTATCTTTTCCAGATTAAACTTGAGGCCTTCTTCTTCACTCCCATAATCCTCATGACGCCCACTTCTCTGCATCTGAGGAAGGGCTCTTCAGCCCACGCCTAATTTGTACATCTTTCTTTGCATCCTGCCAAATATAAGAAAAGGCAACTGGGAAGAAAGAGCTTTCATATCGCACTGCATTATGGAAACGAGTCACGCACGATAGGAGCTCAAGCCCGGAAGGAACTTGAGGCACTGATGCAGAGGCCATGAAGGGGTGCTGCTTACTGTCTTGCTCTACCATGACTTGCTCAGTCCGGTTTCTTATAGCATCCATGGACATCAGTTCAGCTGTGGAATCATCCACCGTGGTCTGGGCCCTCTCCCACATCAATTACTACTTAGGAAATGCCCTACAGGCTTGCCTTGTGGGAGCCGAATTGGATTTGGGCCTAGTTGCCTTGTCACTGTTTGGCCTTAGTCTTAGACTGTTGGATCAAAAGCCTCTCCCTGTAATTTACAGCACAAGAAGTTTGCATTCATGGAATGTTTTCAGCAGGAACAAGACCCTTCTGGGTCCCCAGCAAGGTTTGACCCCTGCTGAGCCCTGCCCTTGAATGTGGAAGCTTTTTGTTCCCAACTGGCAGTCCGGCCAGGTACTTCTCACCTGAGTCAGAATTAGGCTGGCCTTCCTGGTTATTTCCCTAATTTATTCAGGCTACATAGTCGGTCCTTTGTTACCGAAGTCTCAGCCAGGGTTCCCCACTGTGCTTGACAGATACCTGCTAAGTGGTGTTCTTTGGATATATAGTTTGGTCAATAAAGAAACCAGAGGCTCTCTTCCTCTTCTGGCTTGACACGAATAACCTGTGTGTGTGTGTGTTTCTTTCATCCCACAGGCTTTACGCCTCATTTTTTTTTTTTTTTGGTTCTTTTTTTTCGGAGCTGGGGACTGAACCCAGGGCCTTATGCCTTCCTAGGCAAGCGCTCTACCACTGAGCTAAATCCCCAACCCCATTGCCTCATATTTTAGGGCATGTTTTCTGTTTAGTGTTTCTCTTTTCATGTGATTGTAGCTTGTGTCCAGTTGACATAAAACTAGCCAGCAAACTATGCAACTGATACTATATTCTACTTAAGTTTATGCCACATAAACAAACTCGGGTTCTGAAATATTTTTCTTTCTTTTTGAGACAGGCCTTGCTTGCCTTGAACTTACTATGGGGACCAGGTGGACCTGGACCTCACAGAATTCTTTTTCTCAAGTGTTGGGATTATGGCATCCATGCCCATGCCCCTGTGCAATACATTCTTTAATCCATGTTGAGGGGAAGCCCATACTCATAGGATGACATGCCGTTGAATACCAAATAGAAGATGCCACCCTGATACTCCTCACAATGATGCACTCCTCAAAAGCGCTTTGTTTTTGGTTGCCTATCCTATCACGCATCTCATGAAGCCCGAAAACACCGTAACAAGAAACAAACCCATCCCACATGGCCTGGGGAAAGGCACCTTTCATTTTTGTCACTGTGATAAAACATCTTAAAAGAAACTCTGGGGGAGAAAGATTTTATTTGGCTTACAGTTCCATGTAATAGTCCATCACTGAGGGAATTCAAGGCCTGCCTTCAAGATTTCTATACCACGCATTATTACCTCTGGCCCAAGAACTCACTTCTCAGTCAATAAAGTGTAGTATGAACTCCAGAGGATGTTGCTTGCTGGCAAGAAGGCAGGCCAATGCTGAACTAGCATTCAGAAACACCTGCTTACCAACAGTGCTGCTCACTGTGCACTGGACCTTCCTACATCTATCAGCGATCAAGATAATCTCCCATTGACATGACCACAGTCAGCCTGACTTGGGGAATTCCTCAGTTGAGATTCTATTCCTCGTTAACTCTTCAGCTGTAGCAAGAGTTAGCTTGTAGAGCCGGTGTAGCCAGTGAACGCCATCCAGGATAACAGCTCTATCAAAATTTCCACCATGTAGCCCAACCTTCCCCTTCTCTGTATCTAAAAGCATTTTCCTCTTTAATATCCTACCAAAATATATATCTATTACTGGCTATTCTCATACCCTTATTTGAAGGCTTAGTTACATTTTCCAATTTTCTTATTTAAAAGTTAGAAAACAGCCAGGCATGGCGGCACAAGTGTGTAGTATTAGCACTTGGGAAGTAGAGACAAGCAGAGCTGTGAATCTGGAGCCAGCCTGGGCTAACAAGTGAGACTTTGCCTGTAAATAAATAGATGGATGGATGGATAGATAGATAGATAGATAGATAGATAAATAGATAGCAAACATGTCAACTTTAATAGAATCCTGATGTAACAGCAATGGTAGCAAGCCATACGTAAAATGCAGGGAAATTTGACAGTCTTGGGGACTTTATTTTCCAATAAAACCAAACAAGCTTGAGATTTAAGTCCTTTTGTAACAAGCACTTAAAAATTGCTTTTCCATGGAGGCATTTATTTCTGCCTAGTGTATCTGGTCCAGCAGACCCATCCAGATGTTTGTGCATGCTCAGAAGAATTGTGCGAAAAGAACCAAATCACCAACCTTCAATTCTGTTCCTCTACAGCCCTTTCTGTACCCCAAATCATTTTACAAAGGACTCTGTGGCGAGCAGGTGAACAGATTGTGTATGTGTAATGAATAGACTGTGTAATGAAAAGGGATTCAGTAGGTGGGCTTACAGAATGGGGCTGGTTAGTCCAATGGTGGCTGTGTGGATGATGGACTGACCAGAAGCTGTTCAGTCTATGAAGCTGAATGCCTGAGCTGTCTCATGCTGGCAGTAAAGACCTGGGAAATTCGTAAGAGTTGCTGCTATTCTGCGCATGTTGGAAGGCCGAAGGATGTATCTGGAGGAGTGTGGCCGCAGCACACTCACGGTAACAGGCACACTTAGCAGTGAGAAAACACTTCCAAGCAGGAGAGTATCTATATCCTAGCCAAAAGGCAAAAGGCGCCATCCATCCCATTAGGCCTGTTCTTGATCATGGCCTTGATCGATGCTATGAGTGGTGCCTATACTTATCAGTGAGGAATGTAAATAAGCTCTCACCCACGTGGACACTGCCCCAGGCCTCTTTTGAGCATTTCCATGCATAAAGGTCCCACCCAACTCAGTGTTATGTATAGGTGTCAACAGAAGAGTGAGAGACAAGGATAGCCATTAACACTGATGTACAGAGGCAGTCCAACCACAGCCAGGTGCAATCATGCTTCCACCCAACTAATAAGTCCACTGAGGCTAGGTTTTTAAAAGTAGGTTATTAACAGCTAAACTGTTTAAGTAATGAAGGCATTCTGTATGGGGAGGGCACTCCTAGTGGCTGCTAAGTAAAATCCCAGTGGCTGGGATGGGATACCTGCTTTAATTTGTTGGCCAAGGAGGCCCCTGAAGTACCACAAACCATAAAAGTTACACTCACTGCTCCTGGTATCACACCAAAGCTAGACGGTAAGACCTTGGTGCCTAAGAGCCCACGGCCACTGGTGAAGCTGCTAGGTGAGGGTTGTGGTATAGGATCTCAATGCTCTTAGTATGGCTGGCTGTTTATACCACCCCACCAAGGTTCAAAAACATTACAAAACCTAACAACAAGAGGGACTGCTAAAAACGATTTCCTTTGAATTGAAATGGGGAGGCTGGAGACTTGGGAAGTAAACAACAAACTGAGAAAACTGAGCCTTAAAAGATTTACCAGGGCTTTCCTCACAGGTTACAAAAGCAGTTATACTTGCAGACTGAAGAGACTTCCTGCCAGAGGAGCTGCCTGCAGGCATTTCAGGGGCCCTTGACTGGGAAGTTCCTGTGAGTGGTCACTTAGGCTGGAGTGCATTTTGAAGATGCAGCTGTCTGTAAGCTGTCCATGGTCCTAGAAGTAATCCTAAGGCAAGAGTCCGCTCGCCTAGCTGGACTTGGGTGGAATTATTTTCTGGAGCATGTAGACGTTTGCATGTGAGTTCTCTCATGCCTCTGAAGATGACTGTTACGGCTGAAGGCTTTGCCACACCGTTTACATCCATAGGGCTTTTCTCCGGTATGGGTTGTTTCGTGCCTCTGGAGATGACCGTGACATATGAAGGCTTTCCCGCAGTCTCTGCATACAAAAGGTCTGTCTCCAGTATGAATTTTTTCATGTAACTGTAGGTTACTGTGACATCCAAAGGCTTTGCCACACTCTGTACAAACAAAGGGCCTGTCTCCAGTATGGATCTTTTCATGTAACTCGAGATTACTGTAACACTCAAAAGATCTGCCGCACCGCTTGCATATGAAGGGTCTGTCTTCAGTGTGAGTCTGTTCGTGTCTCTGGCGATGGCTGTTCAGTCTAAAGGCTCTGCCACACCGTGTACACGCGTAGGGCTTTTCCCCTGTATGAATCTTCTCGTGTACTTGAAGATCGCTATGGCGTCTGAAGGCTTTCCCACAGTGTTTACACTCGTGACGTTTTTCTCCCGTGTGAATTTTTTCATGTACCTGCAAGGCACCCGGAAATATAAACGCTTTCCCACATTGTTTACATTCATAGGGTTTCTCGCCAGTGTGGATTCGTTCGTGTAAGTGAAGGTAACTGTGGTATCGAAAGGCTTTCCCGCACTGTTTGCACTTGTACGGTTTTTTCTCAGTATGGATTCTCTCATGTCTTCGAAGTGAGCTGTACGAACTCAGAGCTTTCCCACATTGGTTGCACTCGTAACATTTTCCTCCGGCATGTGTTCCTCCATGTGCACAGAGTAAGCTAACTTTCTCAGAGGTCTTTCCGCATTCCTTGTATTGATAGGGGTTTTTTCCACTATGTGTTTCCTGACGTATTTCCAATGTACCTGGAAAACCAAAGTATTTTAAACATACTTCACACTCACACGGCCCATTCACAATGTGCGTTCTCATGTAGCGTTGGAAGGTTATCAGAGAATCAGGGTTATACTGCTTGGTCACATGTCTCTCCTGCTCATGTGCATTACACCGAGAGTGAGGTATGGCATGCCTAGAGGATGAATGACTCGGGGAAGCCATTCTCCACACACTGTGACCCCATGGGGTTAACCCAGTGGGACTTCTCAGGTTCATTCTGAGATCTGGTTTCCAACTCAAGTGTTCTCCATCTTGATCACCACCTTCATTCTCACAGAAGGTCTGAAACGTGTAACTTCTGTAAAGGAAACATAAGTCACAAAAAAGACGAGTAATTTAGTAATGGTTGGTTTACTACTGACCTTCTATTAGGTCTAGCCTACAGAGCTCCAACATTCAGACCAAGTTTATGCCTTTTGCCAGATCTAAGTGGTCATAAGCTAAATGGACTGATGACCTACATGCTGACTCTCATAGAGCCTGGATCAAAAGAGTGATATTCATTAGTTCAAGTCCCTAGAACGTTCCCAAGTGAAATGCTCCAGTAACGCTTGTCAGCATGCTCACATTTAGTACCTATATTGTTGTTTTGGTAAAAGATAATTCTAATGAAAAAAAAAAACCACACTGTGCCTATTTGTCTAGTTTGGTTCTTTGTAAAATTTTATAGCCCATCAAGATGCCTATAAAGGCTTCCTGACAGGGCCACCACGGAAGAACAACAGAGTTCTTCAGACCCTGGGAGCACGTGTATGGAATGAGGAAGCCCTGAGTGAGACAAGGCCTGAAGAGATTCGTGTTTCAACATGGCATGGCCTGCTGAGGACTCTGAGAATAACTGGCCCATGGTAAAGTGGCCAAGCCGTCACTCCCACGACACTTAAGAGCGATGGCAAAGCTTCTTTGGGAGTCTGATACTGAGTGTGAACAAAAATGACCAGTGTGTGTAAAGACTGGGGAGTCTGATACTGAGTGTGAACAAAACTGACCAGTGTGTGTAAAGACTGGGGAGTCTGACAGTGTGTGTACAGACGAGCAGTTGCAGCGTCCTCCTCCGACATTTACAGCCTGAGACTCTACCTACAGAGCTAGTCTACCCAGACTAGCTAGCCCCTCCCTGTGCTACACCTAACAGACACCGAGGTTCCAGGTTCCAGCGGCACTGTTGGTAGTAGCCACTAGAGAACACCACCAATCACAGCTTCGCTGAATGTGTGTCTGTTCCTTTTTCGCTCCCTTACCACTCCCTAGCCAGGGTTCCTGAACCCAAGTTACAACAAGTGGGCAGCCATGGGCCACGAAGTGATAAGAGACAAGAGCAAGCTGAGGCAGAGCTGGTACCAAACACACCAAGCTCATGTTGGACATGATCAGGAGAGATGGGGCTGGGTGTCTATGAGCATCTCTTCATGGAGCTGCTCAAGGTCTCCACGGATAAGAAAGCACTCAGATTCACTGTGAAGAGGACGGGTACACTATGCAGGACAAAGCCAGAGAAGTTGAGCAACATACTAGTAGCCAGGAGGAAAGCTGGAACAAAAAAGTGTGTCTTTAATACTCTCAATAAATGTTTATACGTTTAAAAGGATCCAAGTTCTTCTGGACTGAGCCTTCCATCAGGGCAGATCAGATCATCAGCTTGTCTGCTCCTCTGAAGATCCCATAGTCTGAAGGACTCTCAGGAGATCAGCTACAGCCAGAGCTACAGGACTTCCAGGAGACTACAGCACCCAGGGACACAGGAGGCAGGCTCCAGACAGAGACGTGCTGGCCAGTGAATACCAGAGATAACCATGTGGCAAGAGGCAAGTGCAAGACCATAAGCAACAGAAGCCAATATATGTGGGCATCATCAGAAACAAGTTTTCTCACCACAGCAAGCCCTGGATTCACCAACACACCTGAAAACCAGGATGCTGACCTAAAATCCTACCTCATGACGATAAGAGAGTCCTTTAAGGAGGTTATAAATGACTCACTGAAAGGAATACAGGGAAATACAGGTAAACAGGTAGAAGTCCTTAAAGAGGAAACAAATCTCTTAAAAAATACAGGAGAAAATAAAGGGGAAAAAAGTACAGGAAAACACTATCAAAAAGGTGAAGCAATTGAACAAAGAGGTCAAAGACCTAAAAGTGGAAGTAGAAACAATAAAGAAAACACAAATGGAGGCAAACCTGGAAATGGAAAACCTAGGGAAGAGGTCAGGAATTACAGAGGTAAGCATCACCAGACACACGAGACAGAACAATCTCAAGCATAGAACATACCTTAGAAGACATTGATATAACAGTCAAAGAAAATATGAAACATAGAGAACTCCTAACTCAAAACATCCAGGACATCCAGGACACAATGAAAAGTCCACATCTAAGAATAACTGGACTAGAAGAGCTCGGAGATTCCCAGCTCAAAGGACCAGGAAACAAAATCGTAGAAGACAATGTTCGCGACCTCCAGAAAGAGATGGCCATAAAGGTACCAGAAGCCTATAGAATACTTCCTTGACGAGATCTCTCCTCAGGAAAACCCGTAGCGTCACTCACATGGGAGTGAGATGGATGGCGGACGCAGTGAGACAATCTAAGGTGATTTCCAGAGACATGTAGGGTACTACCGAGAATACAATATCAAGCTGCCGCGTCTGCCAGCTAACCAACACCCACAACACCACCAAACATCTGGGCTCGCCACTGTGAGGTAAGAGACCAGGGGGCTACTGGGAAGCTGACTTTACAGAAATCAAACCAGGGAAGTCCAGCTGCAAGTACTTGCTGGTGTTTGTGGATGGACACCTTCTCTGGACGGACGGAGGCATTCCCAACGAAGACTGAGACTGCAAAGGTAGTGGCTAAGAAGTTGCTGGAGGATATCTTACCCGGTATAGATTCCCTCATATGACAGGGTCAGACAATGGACCGGCATTTGTGTCTAGGGTAAGTCAGGATGTAGCAAGATTTATTGGGGCAGACTGGAAATTACATTTTGTCTACCGACCCCAAAGTTCAGGACAGGTAGAGAGGATGAACAGAACATTAAGAGACTGGAGGAGCCTGGGTGATGCTCCTTCCCTTAGGCCTATACTGAGTGAAGAACTCCCCTTACCAGACTGATTAACCCCCTTTGAGATTATGCATGGTGTCCCTGCCCCCACTGCACTTAATCTGCAGCTGGCAGTTGTGGCAGAACTGGAAGATTGTGAATTAATAACTAGGGTCAGAGCAACCCAGTGGGCTCATAAGTATGTCTGGCCTAAACTGCATGCCCTCTATGAAGCAGGCTTGGTTCTGCGACCACACAAGTTTCAGCCAGCAGATTGGGTCTATGTGAAGAGATTTCGCCAGGATGTCCTGGAACCCAGATGGAAAGGACCTGCTAACCATGCTGACTGCCACCAAAGTGGATGCGATCACCACCTGCACTACACTCAGGATAGACCAGCTGATGCCCTCTCCCCAGAGGAAGATCAACAGATTCCACTCTCACCATAATGGAAAGTTCACAAGGGCATCGATCTTCTCAAGTTAAAATTATCTCGGTCTTGAGCTTACTATTTTTGTTAACTGTACGTATTGCAACCCCTAACCCACATCAACCTTTGGTCCTAACCTGGGTGACTGAAAATCCTGTGACTGACTATCATGCCCAACTAGCCTGTACTCGGAACACCCTGGTTTCCAGATCTGACTTTTGATTTGTGCCGGCTAGCTGATAACTCTGGGCCTGATACTTGACAGACTTTACGAGATTCATATCACAAATGTAGATGGGAGACTTTTTATATATGTCCTAGGGGAGGGGAGTAGGGGGGGGACTGCCACATGTTGGGATCCCGAACAATTCTACTGTGCTGCTTGGGGATGTGAAACACCAGTCACAGGGAACGGGGAGTGGAAGGTGTCAAAGAAAGACCTTACTTCAGTTGCCCAGCAGGAAGTTTTACTCAGGTTTACTGCCAAAGGAAGGGAAGCTAAAGTATGGGAAGCCAGGAAGTCACGGGGCCATAGGCGTCACGTTATTGGGGGTAGCAATCCTGGATTGTCTGTTATAGTTAGACTCTTGATAAGGCCAATTGCAAACCCACAGCCAGCAGCTGTACGACCAAATTAGGTTCTGACAAACCCAAACCTGTGTTAACATCGTCCCCTAGACTAGCGACTACCATATCCCCAGTCACTCAATCGCAAGGACCCTCAGTTCCAGGACTTTTCCTGAAACACACAGAACCAGTGGACCCCCTATGGTCAATGATGGTAAAGACCTTTCAGATTCTGAATGTCTCCCAGCCAGAGCTTATCACCTCTTGTTGGTTATGCTAGACCTCCCTTTTATAGAGGCTGGGTATAATGTGTCTGAAAGGGGTCACAGGAAGGTCCAGCTTTAACCCTGTAGAGCGTATCAGGGCAAGGTACCTGTCTGGGGAAGGTCTCCCTGTCACCCCAGCACCAACAGTCAGACTATGTCCATGGCTCATTTCAATAGATTATTCCCCCAGAACAAGCAGAACTGACCCGTGTGTGCATGGAGAGGTCCTTAATTCCTCAACCCCTAGAGAGTTCTGTATTCTAGTCCGGTTAGTACCCGTATAACCTACTATTCATAAGAGACAATGCTGAGAACTCTGGTAGGGCACGTTGAAGACCTCATGGGGCAGAAAAGGGAGCCCATCTCTCTAATCTTAGGGGCAGGACTAGCCGGAGCCAGCGCTGGGATAGCTGCACTGACGTGGCAGGAAAAGAATTACAACAGCTTAAAGGCAACGTAGATGAAGATATCCAACGCCTAGGAAAGTCCGTTTCTCACTTGGAGCTAACATGGACTCTGCAGCTGACGCAGTGCTGCAGAACAGGTGGGGACTAAGTGTTTCTACAACAAGGAGGGCTATGTGCCGCTTTGTGTGAGGAGTTTTATTTCTATGTCAACCACTCTGGAGTTAGTGGGGAATCATTAGCCAAATTCAGGGAGAGTACAGACAGACTCCAGAGAGAACGAGAAAATCCCAAAAATTGGTACCACTCACTGTTTGATTCTTCCCCCTTGTTAACAACTCTACCCTCATGGGACCCTTGGTTATCCTTTTACTCTTCCTCACTTTTGGGCCATACATTATCAACAAGCATTTTCAGTACATGAAACAGAGACTGGGAACTATTCAACTGGTGGTAATGAGGTCACAGGATCGGCAAATTAGCCCAGATCTCTCAGAGCCCAAGATTGGCCTCTAAAGTTATTAGCAGAGGGGGAGTGGAGAGACACAAGGCCGCTTGCCTCATCTCTGCATTAACCCTTGGCACTGAGTCTCAACACTCCCTTCCGTGATCTAGTCCCCACGCAGATGTCCCGTGCCTTTGAAGGAGGCAGAAAATTAATGTCCTTGAATTGATAAGGCCACTCTTGAGCTATGGGAAAGAGGCAACCAAGTGCTGCCAGACAGCTGTCAAAATACACTAGCCTCTGGTAATGGAATGAATTATTTCTACCCAGGTCGAAAAGGTCCTTTTCCAGATGCATGGTTCTGCCTCGCTGTCTGAACAAATGTTACCATCTGGAAGGATGGTACTCATTTACTCTCTACCCAATCATGCAAGGCCAAGGCTCGAGTCGCTGCTTGTGCACCTCCTATATTTATACCTTAAACCCCTAGATGCGAGTGTCCATTCCTAACCTGCAGATCAGGAAAGGCTGTGCCCGAGTCCAGACTAGTATAATAAAGACTCTTGTGTGCATTTGCATCGGTGTCATGCTCTCTGCTGGTCTCCTGGGCTTCCCTCCAACTGGGCATAACAATACCTTGTGGCAACTCTAACCAAACAAGTGAAGATCTGTATGATAAGAATTTCAGGTTGGGGATTTAGCTCAGTGGTAGAGCGCTTGCCTAGCAAGCGCAAGGCCCTGGGTTCGGTCCCCAACTCTGGGGAAAAAAAAAAAAAGAATTTCAGGTCCCTGAAGAAAGAAATCGAAGCTCTCAGAAGATGGAAAGATCTCCCATGTCCATGGATTGGCAGGATTATCATAGTAAAAATGACCATCTTACCAAAATCAGTCTACAGATTCAACAAGATCCAGATTCCAACACAACTCTTTAAAGACATGGAAAGAGCAATTCTCAACTTCATATGAAAAAACAAAAAACCCAGGATAGCAAAAACAACTCTTAATAAAAAAAGAATTTCTGGGGAACTCACCATCCCTGACCTCAAACTGTACTACAGAAATCATGATAAAAACTGCATGGTATTGGTACAGAGATAGACAAGTTGATCAATGGAATAGAATTGAAGACCCAGAAATAAAACCACCTACTTATGAACACTATCTTTGACAAAGAAGCCAAAAATATACAATGGAAAAAAGAAAGCATCTTTAATAAATGGTGCGGGTCTAACTGGCTGTCTGTATGTAGGAAAATGAAAATAGACCCATATTTGTCACCATGCACAAAGCTCAAGTTCAAGGATGTCAACATAAAACCAGATACACTGAATCTAATAGAAGAGAAAGTTGGAAAGAACCTCGAACTCACTGGCATGGGTGGGAAATTTTCTAAAAAGAACTCCAGTGGCTTAGGCTCTAGATCAAGAATTGATAAATGGGAACTCATGAAACTGAAAAGCTTCTGTAAGGCAAAATACACCATCAATAGGACAAAATGGCAACCTATAGATTGGGAAAAAATCTTCACTAACCCCACACCTGATAGAGGGCTAATATCCAAAATATATAAAGAACTCAAGAAGCTAACCTCCAAAAAACCAAACAACCCAATCAAAAAATGGAGTATAGAACTAAACTGAGAATTCACAACAGAGGAATCTTGAATGGCTGAGAAGCAATTAAAGGAATGTTCAAAGTCTTTAGTCACCAGAGAAATGCAAATCAAAACAGCCCTGAGATTCTACTTTACACTAATCAGAATGGCTAAGATCAAAAACTCAGGTGACAGCACATATTGGCAAGAATGTGGAGAAAGAGGAACACTCCTCCATTGCTGGTGGGATTGCAAGCTGGTACAACCACTCTGAAAATCAGTCTGGAGGTTCCTCAGAAAATTGGAAATAGTTCTACCTGAAGACCCAGCTATACCACTCTTGGGCTTACACTCAAAAGATCCCCCACCATACCACAGGGGCATGTGCTCCACTATGTTCACAGCAGCCTTATTTGTGATAGCTGGAAGCTGAAAAAAACCCAGATGTCCCACAACAGAAGAATGGATACAGAAAATGTGGTTCATTTACACAATGGAGTACTACTCAACTATCAAGAACGAGGACATCCTGAGTTTTGCAGGCAAATGGATGGAACCTGAGTGAGGAAGCTTAAGACTCAAAAGGACATGCAGGGTATGTACTCACTAATATGTGGATATTAGCCAAAAAGGTACAGAATACCTGGGATACAATCCACAGAACTCAAGAAGGTTAACAAGCAGAAGGGCCCAAGTGAGGATGCTTTAATCCCATCTGGGAGAAAGAAGAAAGCAATCATGGGAGGCAGAGGGAGGGAGGGACCTGGGTGAGAAAGAGGAAGGGGAGGGGAAAAGGGGAACACGATAAGGTATGGAGGTGGGGACAAGAGAGAAACCATCAGAATGAAGGAACTTGCAGGTCCATCTCCAGGAGAAAGACAAGGGATCAAATGGAGGGATGGGTTTGCCATCCCACAGTCAAAAAAATCTGACTCAGAATTGTTCCCTGTATAAAAGAACTGCAGGGAGAAAAAACAGAGAAGAGACTGAAGGAAAGGCGGTTCAGTGACAGGCCCAACATGCGATTTACCTCACGGTGGGTGAGGAAGGCACCAAGGCCTGACACTGTTACTGTGCTTACTTACAGACAGGAGCCTAGCATGGCTGCCCTCTGAGAAGCCCAACAAGCAGCTGACTGAGACAGATGCAGACACTTACACCCAACCAATGGACTGAAGTTGGGGACCCCTGTGGTTGAATTAGGGAAGGGCTGGAAGAAGCTGAGGAGGAGGGCGACCCCATGGGAAGACCAGCAGTGTCAACTAACCCGGACTGCTGAGGCCTCTCAGACGCTGAGCCGCCGACCAGGTAGCATACATGAGTTGGTCCAGGGCCCCCGACATATACACAGCAGAGGACGGCCTGGTCTGGCCTCAGCAGGAGAAGCCATGCCTAGCGCTTCAGAGATTGAGGCCCCGGGGAGTGGGAAGCTGGTGGGGTGGGGACGTCCTCTTGAAGATGGGGGTGAGGGGGAGAAATGGGATGGGGAACTGTGGGAGGGTGGACTGGGAGCGGGGTAATGAGTGGACTGTAAAAAATTAAAAAGTAATTAAAATTATCCTTCCAAAGCCCGTTGAGTCCACCTCTGCATGTAACTTACCTCAGATTTCTCCCAGGATTTTTATAATGGTCTTCCAAGTTCTGGTCTTCCCACTTGTGTCCTAAAAGGAGTCCCAGAAAATTTAGGATAAATTAGAGATTCCTAAAACATTAGTTTCTTGAGTTGGTTTACATCAAAACCCTGTCTGATTTATATAACATAATCTGCCTTTCAATAGCCCGAATCCCGGAAGAACATCCACACCAAGAGACACCTGCTCCTTAACTTACAGAGTGAAGGTAGGACGGCGTCCTTACCTACAGCAGTGAGGCTCCTGCAGGTCTCCAGCATCACATCCCTGTACAGACTCCTCTGGGAAGGATCCAGCAGAGCCCACTCGTCCTGGGTGAAGTGCACAGCCACGTCCTCAAAGCTCACTGAGCCCTAAACATTGTACAAACTTGACTGACACCAGGTTCCTCCCACTCTGTGGGATCCACACATCACCACACGGAAGTCGTCATGCAAGCACTGAGGGATGCGGAAGGAGCATCATGGTAGCAGCACTCGCTCATCACTGTGCTCAGGACACAGGGTGTGCTCTGCTCTGCCCCAGTCCTCTCTCCACAGTGATTTCTACTTCCTGTCTCACAGTCCTCCCCCTGGGGTCCGGAACAGTGTTAACATAGGTGACCTCTCTCTGACCTTCTTGAGCACAAGACAGACACACGTAAATAAATAATAAAATAAGCACAAGCTTTACAATGGAATGATTAGCACATACATGTGTGCATAATACACAGACATATATATGTGTGTGTGTGTATATATATATATATATATATATACATATATACATATATATGAAGATAAAAACTATTGGTATAGATACATTCTCTTCCTTGATAATGATGACACGGGGAAAAAATCAAGCACTGGACTTCTCACACTGACACAACAGAAGCCAACCACTGAGGCAGTGAACCTGACAAATGGAAGATATGGATGAAAGGAGTCTAGACTGTGCGTGGTGGCACACACCTTTAATCCTTGTACTAGGAAGGCAGAAGCAGGCAGATCTCTGCAAATCCGAGGCCAGTCTGGTCTACATGGCTAGCTCCAGGCCAGCCAGAGCTTCATAGTGAGAGACTGTCTCAAACAACAGAGTCTACCTGACCACACTATTATTTCTCAGGATCAGAACTATAAGATACTCAATACATCAGATGTGGTGGGACACACTCTTAACTCCAGATATCAGGTGACTGGGGGGACATCTCTACTTCAAGTTTAGCTTGCATCTTGAAAATAAAAAGCATTTGACTTGATTCTGCAAAGAGGATTGTTTATTCTTTCTTTCTTTCCTCTTCTTTCCTCCTCCTCCCCGTTCCCCTCCTCCCCTCCCTCCCCCCCTCCTCCCCAATCTTCTGTTTTGGTCACTTGAGACAGGTTCCTTTGTGTAGCCCTGGTTGTCGAGGAACTAGCTCTGTAAACCAGGCTGTCCTTGAACTCAGAGATTTGCCTGCCTCTGTCTCGAGAGTTCTGGAATTAACAGTGTGCACCTGACTTGAGCGATGGTTCTTAACATTACCCCGTATGAAGCTTGGACTCCAAAATACTTTGAAATGGTGATTTTGCTTAAAGGAGTTGAAGATACAACCAGCCAAGACAGGCCTAGGACAGATATAATAGCACTATGCCTACCTAACACGGGTACAGCAAGATGAGAAAGTGCACACCCACGATGTGAAACAGGACACACAAACTCAATCACACTTCTCTACACACATGATGAAATACTTGAATATGGAGTTGGAAAAGCATCCATTAAAGTTCTTACCCGAGAAATAAATGCATGAATCTAAATCCAACAGTAAATAAGAAAGCTGTAGTTTTAAAGCTGCAAAGCTTGTTTTAAAAAAAATCTGATTTTTTTTTTTTTTTATATATTCCTTTCTGGTACATGTGTGGCTCTGCACTGCCATGTGCATGTGTAAGGTGAAGGAACAGGAGTTCAGAGAAATCCTGTGACTCTGGAGTCTCTCCTACCAAGTGGCTTATAAGGATTAACCCCAGGTCTTAGGGCAGCAAGAGCCGCCACCCACCGGGATTCTGAGGAACCAAGAATGTAAGTTTTTCGTTTCATCTTTTTTTCTTTTGAGATAGATTCTTACTACACAAACCTGACTTGCCTGGAACTCACTACATAGACCTGGCTGACCTAGAGATCCACTTGCTTCTGTCCCCAGAATGATGGGATGAAAGGTGACCCCAACCAGATCAGCTAGAATCTAAGTTTAAGTTAAAGGAAAACCATTCTCTTTCTCATGTTCACTTGATGGCAAGAGCCTTTAAACACTCAGGTTTAGACCACCTAAGGAACCCCAGTGGCCAACCCTGTCAGACTGAAAACTGCTGTGAAACTCATGGAATTGCAAGGAAGTTAGAACACGGGAACAGCCCTGGGAAAGAGCAAAGCAGAGATTCACGATCCACAAGTTCAAAACTAACTTATAAACAATTATCAACAAGGTAGGATAAGGCTGCAGATGGACCTAAGGAATAATAGAGCACTTACCAAGCATGCTATGCAAAGCTGTTGCACTTAACTTCCAGACTGGGGGGAAGGGGGTAAATTTTTTTTTTCTTTAAGTAAAGAAAAAATAAACTACTAGGCTCTGCGATATGGCCTGGCTGTAAGGCAACCTTAGTTCCAGGAGAGCACTGATTCCATAAAGTTGTCCTGTGACCTCACACCTGCCTCACTGTACACACAGGGACACACACACATCAATAAATAAGACTGATCTCAGCAAGTGAGAGAGCGAAAGTGGGCTGCAGCGCACCACAGGGGGTCCTCCACTTCGTACAGTCGTGAGTCCCGCTCCACGTTTGTCCTCCCTTGTCCTGGGGCGGCCCAGGGTGGCCCTTCTCCGATAGCTGCTGGCTTACTCTGAAACCCGCACACAGGGTTACGAATGGGTGCGACGTTATCTGCAAGCTGTCACAGCCCGCACTCGGGAAAACGTGCGCGGCCGAAGGAGCTGTGGGCAGACGAGCTCAGGCACGGAGCGACCCCGCCCACTCTGGCGTTCTGGGCTCCCCAGCGCGCTGCCCTCGTCTCCCCAGGTCAGCGTGGCCTCCTCCGGTCAGCCGCAAGCCGTCCGGTTACCTGCCTAGGGCTCGCGGCTTCGCCTTTTAAACTCCAATCTTCTAACGAAGCCGAACTTTCCAGGACGCCGGACCCACCCCTCCCCCAGCCCCGGGGAGGACCCACCACCCGGGCGCCTGCGGCTCCGCCGGCTAATCCTCCCTGTCTGGGGACAGCGGCTCCGAGCTCACCATGGCACAGCTCCGAGCTCGCCCGCGATTCCCTCAGTTCAGGGCAGCCGCAACCACAGCGAAGGGTAGCACACCCACCGCCCCTCCTCCGCTTCCCAGCGGAGAGAACGGCAGGACTGCGGGAAGGAGCCCGCCCTCCCACTGCTCCCTGGCGCTCCTGATTGGATGGCTTGTATGGAGGCCCTGATTGGCTGGGGCCGGACCTCGCTCAGCCGGGAGAGATTTGCATAAAAGCCAGACCTGCCTGATTCCTCTGGGTACTTTAGTCTTTGGTGATCTCAAAGCGTAGTTCCCATTCGTCTTGGGTCGTTGGTGTCCACAGTACATTTATCAACCCAATGTCCAGTGTAGTGCTTTCTTGCTTCAGACCTAGAATTGGTATTGGACCTTGGGTCTGATGTACTCCGTGGGCCTGGATTTTTACACAAGCAAGCCAAAGATAGTGGACTGTCAAGTGGGGCTTGGTGCTGCAAGTCCTCTTCATCCCAGCACTTATTCTGTTGGCAGAGAAAGGCAGATCTCTGTGAGTTCTAGGCCTGCCCGATCTTCGTTGTAAAATCTGGGCCAGCTAAAGTTGCACAAACTCTGGTCATTTTAGAGGCCAGAACACGCAGGCTCTCCAGCAGTTCTTTCTCTGGGGCAGAGTTATTAAGACGCTAACTGTACGGTGATTTTACAATTCTTAATTTATAATTCAGTCCAGTATCTGGTCCTCTGTGCTCCTCTTCACCGCTGGAAATAAGATAGTAACAACTTTCAATTGATGAGAAAAACAAAGGAGTTTTAAACATTCAATTCTTCAGAAAGACAAGGAACCTTAGAGAAAAGGCAAAAAAAACCAAAAAAAAAAAAAAAAACAACAACAAAAAAAAAAACGCTGTGAATTTTGGCACAAGAGTATTTTTTTTTTTTTAAGTCCCTCTACCCCCAGAGGAGAAATTCCTGTTCTCTTGTCTTTCATAGGGCCAGTTCTGTCATCTTCTCAAATTTCCTATCTCACTGGCTTAGGACACAGAGGAGTAACTCCGGATTTGAGGCTTCCTCTTCTTCTTATCATGGTTTAAGTTACACAGTAAACCACCGGTAACTCTCCAACTCTCAGATATGGGCAGATACCAGGCGCTGCTGGGGAAGAAACATGTCCGGCATCTACTGCTTATCTGTAACTGAGCTCTAAATGCTGTTCATAATGAAACGGACCATGACAGTCTAATTCAGTGGTTCTTGACCTGTGTGTCTCGACCCCTATAGACCATCAGAAAACACAGATATTTACATTATGGTTCACAATAGTAGCAAAATTATAGTTTATACAACAGCCAAGAAAATAATTTTATGGTTGGGGGTCACCACATTATGAGGAACCTTATTAAAGGGTCATGGCGTTCGGAGAGTTGAGGACCAGTGGTCTCACTGATCATCACATAGACTAGCTCAGACTACATCATCATCATCATCATGTGGTGGTGTAACTAATTTTTTTCAAAACCTATTTTAAATGACGGTTCTTAAACGCTTTAACCTCCCTTCTAGCCCACCACCCTCCAGAGTTACTGGAAAAGAAAGGATACAGGGGGGGTGGACCTGCTTAGAATGGTTCTTTGGAGCAACTCCCGTCTGTGTTGTCTGGAAATCTGCAGTCCAGTTCATAGGTTAGCAACGGCAGCAGCTCGATCCACTTGTAAACACTTCACAGACACACCAGCAGTCCGGTTCGGTAGAGCTGGGATAGCAGACACGAATCAGCAGCAGTGGCACAGCCTTGCAGAGATAGCCAGTCCTCAGCCTCAGCGGCAGAAGGGACAATCAGCAGAAAGGCCAGGAAGAGTTCTCGGCTGTGCCTCTCTCAGAGAAGTAAAGATCCGAGAGTACTCGAGACAAGTGTTCCACAGCCAGCTCTATAAGCCAGCCTAGCTCAGCCTGTTACTGTCAGTTGAGTCCTTTTTATACCCTCTCCAAACATGTTGTGTCCTCCACAGGTCTTGCCTCAGCATGTGCTGACATCACTCTGCCAGTCAGCCCAAGTCTGCAGAAGCAGAAGCTGCAGCATACCAGGGTTCTTTTTTGGTGTATTTCTCTCTGTGGAGTCCTGACAAATGCGCTCAACTACACGATGTAAGGCAGACCAATACTAACCTGTTGTTAGCAAAGAATCCTTTACCACATGTCCTTTCACATGCTTGCTTTAGCAGAAATCCTCTCTCCTGTGTCTGCTTCAGTGAAACGTTCCTTTGCTTGTCTGCCTTAGCCTTTCACCTGTGCCCACTTCAGGGAAACACTCCTTCATGTGTTTGCCCCAGCAAAACTCCATCCAACACACCTGCCCCTCTAAAGAACGCTTACGTTTCCACTTCATGGTGTCGAAATGGCTGACACTCAGAAGCCAATATTTCTTTAATACACACAAATCAAATATCTCTTTATTTCTTTTATTTTAGGGAGTGTTGAAGTCCCTTTGTAACTTCTCTTATTGGGGTGGGACTCCCTTAATCTTAGCTTTAAACTTTCCCTTTCCTTTTTTCTTTTCCAAATAGGGTCTGTCTTGGTTTTGTTTTGTTTACTTAACACAGCCTAGTATAATCTGTGTGGAGGATCTCAGGGCATTTTCTGGATCAGTGACTGATGTACCCGGCTAACTGAGATGGTGGCACTTCTGGGCAGGTGGTCCTGGGTTCAATCAGAAAGCAGTCATCAGGATCGAGCCAGTAAGCAGCACCCCCCCATTGCCATACTTCAGCTGCTGCCTCAGGTTCCTGCCTCACCTCCAGTTTCTTCCCTCACCTCCCTCCATGATGGGCTGTAGTTGTAAGCTGAAATTAACCCTTTCGTCCCCAAGCTGCCTTTGGTCATGGTGTTAAAACACAGCAACAGAAGGCAAACGAAGGGTCTTGCTTTAGCCCTAGCTAGACTAGAACTCACAGATACCCTCCTGCCTCTGACTTCAGAGTGCTGAGATTGAAGGTGTGCCAGCATTCCCGTCTCCTTTCCAGATTAAAAGAGAAGCCTCTCCTCTTCTGTAAAGCTCCATTCCCGTCATCTCTCACGTGTATTGCTTCTTTCATGTACCCTTCCACAGGGGGCCAGATCACAGTCTTCAGTACCCCCTTTTGGATATTTTCTTTATTTACATTTCAAATGTTATCCCCTTTCCTGGTTTCCCTCTGACCCCCCCCATTCCATTCCTCTCCCCCTTTATCTGTGAGGGTCCTTCCCTATACACCCACCCCCTCCCTCATGCCTCCCCACCCTGACCTTCTCCTATACTGGGGCATTGAGCCTTCACAGGACCAAGGGCTTCTCCTCCCATTGATGCCCGAAAACAGAATCCTCTGCTACATATGGTCCCTCCACGTGTGCTTTGGTTGGTGATTTAGTCTCTGGGAGCTCTTGGGTGTCTGGTTGGTTGATATTGTTGTTCTTCCTATGGGGTTGCAAACCCCTTCAGCTATTTCAGTCCTTTCGCTAACTCCTCCAATGGGGACCCCGTTCTCAGTCCAATGGTTGCCTGCTAGCATCCACCTCTGTATTTGTCAGGCTCTGGCAGAGGCTTTCAGGAGACAGCTATATCGGACTCCTGTCAGGATGACATTCTTGGTATCCTCAATAGTGTCTAGATTTGGTGGCTAGATATGGGCTGGATCCCAGGTGGGGCAGTCTCTGGATGACCTTTCCTTCAGTCTCTGGTCCACACTTTGTCTCTGCATTTTCTCTTGTATGTTGTTCCCCCTTTTAAGAAGTTTTAAAGCACCCACACTTTGGTCTTCCTTATGTGGTCTTCATGTGGTCTGTAAATTGTATCTTGGGTATTCCGAGCTTTTGGACTAATATCTACTTATCAGTGACTGCATACCATGTGTGTTCTTTTGTAATTGGGTTACTTCACTCAGGATGGTATTTTCTAGTTCCATCCATTTGCGTAAGAATTTCATGAAGTCATTGTTTTGATAGCTGAATAGTACTCCATTGTGTAGATGTACCACATTTTCTGTATCCATTTCTCTGTTGAAGGGCATCTGGGTTCTTTCCAGCTTCTGGCTATTATAAATAAGGCTGCTATGAACATAGTGGAGCACATGTCCTTGTTATATGTTGGTGCATCTTTTAGGTATATGCCTAGGAGTGGTATAGTTGGGTCCTCAGGTAGTACTATGTCCAATTTTCTGAGGAACCTCCAGACTGATTTCCAGAGTGGTTGTACCAGTCTGCAATCCCACCAACAATGGAGGAGTGTTCCTCTTTCTATGCATCCTCACCAGCATCTGCTGTCACCTGAGTTTTTGATCTTAGCCATTCTCACTGGTGTGAGGTGGAATCTCAGGGTTGTTTTGATTTGCATTTCCTTGATGACTAAGGATGTTGAATATTTCTTTGGGTGCTTCTCAGCCATTCGCTATTCCTCAGCTGGGAATTCTGTATTTAGCTCTGTATCCCACTTTTAATAGGGTTATTTGGCTCTCTGGAGTCTAACTTCTTGAGTTCTTTTTATATATTAGATATTAGCACTCTATCAGATGTAGGACTGGTAAAGATCTTGTCCTGTTGACAGTGTCCTTTGCCTTATAGAAGCTTTGCAGTTTTATGAACTCCCATTTGTCTATTCTTGAAGCATAAATCATTGGTGTTCTGTTCAGGAAATTTCCCCCAGTGCCCATGTGTTTGAGGCTCTTCCCCACTTTCTCTTCTGTTAGTTTCAGTGTATTTGGTTTTACGTGGAGATCCTTGATCCACTTGGACCTGAGCTTTGTACAGGGTGATAAGAATGGATCAATTTGTATTCTTCTACATGTTGACCTCCAGATGAACCAGCCCCATTTGTGGAAAATGCTTTCTTTTTTCCACTGGATGGTTTTAGCTCCTTTGTCAAAAATCAAGTGACCAGAGGTGTGTGGGTTCATTTCTGGGTCTTCAATTCTATTCTACTGATGTACTTACCTGTCCCTGTACCAATACCATGCAGTTTTTATCACTATTGCGTTGTAATACAGTTTTTTACAGTGATTTCCCAGAGAAGTTCTTTTATTGTTGAGATTAATTTTCACTATCTTGGATTTTTAATCCAAATGAATTTGCAAATTGCTCTTTCTAAGTCTATGAAGAATTGAGTTGGAATTTTGATGGGGATTTCATTGAATCTGTAGATTGTTTTTGGTAAAACGGCCATTTTTACTATATTAGTCCTGCCAATCCATGAGCTTGGGAGACCTTTCCATCTTCTGAGGTCTTCTTCAATTTCTTTCTTCAGAGACTTGAAGTTCTTGTCATAAAGATCGTTTACTTGCTTGGTTAGAGTCACACCAAGGTATTTTATATTATTTGTGACTATTGTGAAGGGTGACAATTCCATAATTTCGTTCTCAGCCCATTTATTCTTTTAGTAGAGGAAGGCTACTGATTTGTTTGAGTTAATTTTTTTTTATCCAACTACTTTGCTGAAGTTGTTTATCAGGTTTAGGAGTTCTCTGTTGGAATTTTTGGAGTCACTTAAGTATACTACCATATCTTCTGCAAATAGTGATATTTTGACTTCTTCCTTTCCAATTTGTATCTCTTTGACCTCCTTTTGCTGTCTAATTGCTCTGGCTAGGACTTTGAGCATTATATTGAATAAGTAGGGAGAGAGTCTTGTCTAGTCCCTGATTTTAGTGGAAATGCTTTAAGTTTCTTTCCACTTAGTTTGATGTTGGCTACTGGTTTGCTGTATATGGCTTTTACTATGTTTAGGTATGGGCCTTGAATTCCTGATCTTTCCAAGACTTTTAACATGAAGGGGTGTTGAATTTTGTCTAATGAGATGATCATGTGGTTTTTTTCCTTTTGAGTTTGTTTACATAGTGGATAATGTTGATATCTTTCTGTATATTGAATCATCTAGCATCCCTGGGGATGAAGCCTACTTGACCATGATGGATGATCGTTTTGATGTGTTCTTGGATTTGGTTTGTGAGGATTTATTGCGTATTATTGCATTGATATTCATGAGAGAAATTGGTCTGAAGCTCTCTTTCTTTGTTGGCTTTTTGTGTGGTTTAGTTAAAAGTGTAATTGTGGCTTCATAGAATGAATTGGGTAGTGTTTCTTCTGTTTCTATTTTGTGGAGTAGTTTGAAGAGTATTGGTATTAGGTCTTCTTTGAAGGTGTGATAGATTTCTGAACTAAACCCATCTGGTCCTAGGATTTTTTTTGGTTGGAGACTTTTAATGACTGCTTCTATTTCTTTAGGGGTTATGGGGCTGTTTATATGACTTATCTGACCCTGATTTAACTTTGGTACCTGGTATCTGTCTTAAAAATTGTTCATTTTCTCTAGATTTTCCAGTTTTGTTGAGTATAGGCTTTTGTAGTAGGATATGATAATTTTTTGAATATCATCAGTTTCTGTTGTTATGTCTTTCTTTTCATTTCTGTTTTTGTTAATTTGGATACTGTCTCTGTGCCCTCTGTTAGTCTGGCTAAGGGTTTATCTATCTTGTTGATTTTCTCAAAGAACCAGCTTCTAGTTTTGTTGATTCTTTGTATAGTTCTTTTTGTTTCTTCTTGGTTGATTTCAGCCCTGAGTTTGGTTACTTCCTTCCTTCTACTCCTCTTGTGTATATTTGCTTCTTTTTGTTTTGTAGCTTTCAAGTGTGCTGTCAAGCTGCTAGTGTATGCTCTTTCTAGTTTCTTTTTGGAAGCACTAATAGTTTTTCTCTTAGCGCTGCTTCCATTGTGTCCCATAAGTTTTGGTATGTTGTGCTTTCATTTTCATTAAATTCTAAAAAAGTCTTTAATTTCTTTATTTCTTCCTTGACCAAGTTATCATTGAGTAGAGCGCTGTTCAGTTTCCATGTGTTTGTGGGCTCTGTTGACTTTGTTGTTATTGAAGACCAGCCTTAGTCCATGGTGATCTGATAGGATGCATGGGATTATTTCAGTCTTCTTGTATCTGTTGAGGCTTCAGGCCCTTTCTAATAGAGCTAATTTCTGAGAGGTAGTGCTGACTTAGGTACTTTCATGAATCAACATCTATCTTAGTTACTTTTCTGTTGCTGTGAAGACAGTGGGACCAAGGCAACTTATAGAAGGAAAGTTTTTATTTGGGGCTTATGATTTAAGAGGGTTAGAGCAGCAGATGGCAGAGCAGCAGCAACAGGCAGTAGGTGGCCGGGGCAGCAGTTAGAGCTTACATCTTAAAAAACAGGCGAGAGGGGTTGGGGATTTAGCTCAGTGGTAGAGCGCTTGTCTAGCGAGCGCAAGGTCCTGGGTTCAGTCCCCAGCTCCGGAAAAAAAAAAAAAAAAAAAATGAAAAAACAGGCGAGAAGCAAAGGGTGAACTGGAGAAGTCCATACCTCCCCACACTTCCGGAACAGTTCTACCAACCGTGTATTCAATATGAGCCCGTGGGGGTTGTTCTCATTCAGAACACCACGTATCTACAAGTCTATATCTAAGTGATGTATCTTATGTATCTAATCGATTGCTCATCTCTCACCTCTCATTTCAATGTAAAACCAAAAACACATGCCAAAGTGGGTGTTACATAATCCCAGAACTTAGGAGGCAGAGGCAAAAGGATCATATTTCAAGGTCAGCTCTTGCTACATACTGTGTGACCAGTAGGGGCTAGCTGACATCCTGTCTTGAGAAAACAAGATTACCAAATAAATAAAACATGTCAGATATAAAAATTGAAATAAATAACACATGCTGTCTTAGGGTTTCTATTGCTGTGGCAAAACAATGTGACCAAAAAGCAAGTTTTCAAGGAAAGGGTTTATTTGGCCTACACGTCCACATTGCTGTTTATCAAGGGAAGTCAGGATAGGAACTCAAACTGGGCAAGAACCTGGAGGCAGGAGCTGATGCACAGGCCATGGAAGGGTGCTGCTTACTGGCTTGCTTCCCATGGCTTCCTCAGCCTGCTGCTTTGTAGAACCAGGACCATAGCCCAGGAATGACACCACCCACAATGGGCCGGGTCCTTCTCCCTTGATGATTAGTTGAGAAAATGCCTTACAGCTCGGTCTCATGGAAGTGTTTCTTCAACTGAGGCTCCTACCTCTCTGAGGACTCTAGCTTGTGTCAGGTTGACCGCAAAACCAGACAGTATGCATGCCAAAAGGGAAACAAAATTATTTTTTTTCTGTTTTTTTTTTTTTTATTAACTTGAGTATTTCTTATATACATTTCGAGTGTTATTCCCTTTCCCGGTTTCCGGGCAAGGGAAACAAAATTATTAAGACATGTTACAAATATGGAGTTCATAAAGAAAGGGAGAGAGATTAGATCCCTGAAACAGTGAAATGAGAATGTGGCTATTACCTAAAGCTCCTGTCTTAAGATCATTTTAAAGTATGCACATAGATGACAAGTCCTTAACTGTATTGACTTTAATAATGTGTGGAAACCTGGGAGGGTAGGCTATGATGATTCATCAGAGTTATTAGGGTCAGGGAATGAGCCTTGGCAGCTCTAATAAGCCAAGCTGGACACCATCCCCTATAGGCAAGCAATAGTTTAAAGGGAAAAAAGGATGTATTCAATTAGATTACATTGGTGAGAGAAGTCTAGGGACGCCGAGTTCCATTCCTAGATCACTAAAGCAGCTTAAGGGTTAATTAGAAGTAACTTATGGCCAGGCAGTTCTGGTGAAGGAATAGTTTTGAAGGGTTTTTCTGGAGATGACTAAGAGAGGCAGCAGATTAACCAGGCAGGAAAGTGCAATGTACACAGAGAGGGGTCTGTCTTAGGGTTTCACTGCTACGAAGAGGTGTCATGACCAAGGCAACTCTTATAAAGGACAATATTTAATTGGGCCTGGCTTACAGTTTCAGAGGTTTAGTCCATTATCATCATGGTGGGAACATAGCATCCAGGCAGACATGGTGCCGGAGAAGGAACTGAGAGGTCTACATCTTGATCAAAAGGCAGCAGAAGGAGACTACATACCACACTGGGCATATATTGAACATATATGACCTCTAAACCTAACTGCACTGACACACTTCCTCCAACAATGCCAAACCTGCTCCAACAAGGCTACATTTCCTAATAGTGCCACTCGCTGTGGGCCGAACATTCAAACACATACCTGAGTCTATGTGGTCATACTTATTCAAACCACCACATTCCATTCCCTGGCCCCCATAGGCTTCTAGCCATAATATAATGCAAAATGCATTTGGTCCAACTTCAAAAGTCCCTATATCTACTACAGTCTCAACAATGTTTAAACAGTTTCAGCAATGTACAAAAGGTTCATACACTCTCTTAACTGTAATTCCCCATAACATCAAAATCAAAAACAGACCACATACTTTCAACACACAATGGCACAGGATATGCATTATTATTCCAATGCACAGGGAAGGGAACATAGTGAGGAGACCCTGGACCAAAGCAAGACCAAAAAACAGCTGGGCAGGCTCCAAATTCTATATCTCTACGTCTGACATCAAAATGTTCTTCAGATCTCCAAGTCTTTTCAGCTTTGTTGACTGTAAGACATTTCTTTTCCTTGGGATGGTTCCTCTCCCTGTTAGCAGCTTTCCTTGCAAGTATCCCATGACTCTGGCATCTTCAATATCTTGGGGTCTCCCACATGATCCAGGTATCACAAAATGGCCTCTCTGAGCCTCCATGCAGGGACACTTCTGCCACATGCCTGGCCTCAGTGGCTTTCCCTAGTCATGGAGGGAGAGTCCAAAACCCCTTTCTTCTGTTCTTGACTCTAAAGCCAGAGCTACGTGGCCAGAGCTGCCAAGTTCTGCTACTTGCTTAGGACGGAACATGCACCCTTCCTTGTTCTATTACATCTTCATCAGCTTTCTGTTTTCAATGGTTTTCTTTACTGCTTAGGCTTGGCTGTCCTGGAACTTTCTCTGTCAACCAGGCTGACCTTGAACTCAGAGATCTGCATTCCTCTGTCTTCTTGGAACTGTGGGGTCAAAGGCATGTACCACAGTGCCTAGACCTAAGGTATCCTTTAATTCCTTTTCACAAGATGGTAGCTTAGTTGGGTGGGATCTTGCCCTCAGGGTATCACTTCCTTAATTTCATTTAATATCTTTAATCTGTTTATCTCCTTGAATACAAGATTTAGCTCCATTCCACTTCCTGTTTTCCCTTTAATCTGTGACCCCCATACATTTTTGTATTTTTCTTGCTTAGCTTGCACTACTTCATCAAAACACTCCTCATAAGGGTGGCCCACAGGACAGAGTCTATACTAGGCTTTCCTTTGTTAGTGCAATTAATCTAAGACTCTTCACCTTAGCCTCAGGCAGACTCTTCAGACAGGGCAAAAAGCAGCCACATTCTTTGCCAAACTACCACAAGAACACAGGCAACGAACTAAAATTCTCCTCTGAAACCTCAAGCCAGGTCCTCACAGTTCAAATCACCCTCAGTACCAACTCAGTCTTCCATGCTTCTACTAGAAGGGCTGATTTAGCAGCATCTAAAGCATTCATTCCACTGGTTTCTTAATCCAAAGTTCTCAAATCCACATACCTCCAAACAAAAGCATGGCTGGGCCTATCACAGCAATGCAGCAGTCCCTGGTAACAATTTCTGTCTTAGTTAGGGTTTCCATTGCTGTGAAGAGACACCATGAGCATGGGGCAACTCCTATATAAATGACAACATCTAATTGGGGCTGGCTTACAGTTTTCAGAGGTTCAGTCCATTATTGTCATGGTGGAAAAAATGGTCCCATGCAGGTAGAAGGTTCTACGTCTTGATCTACAGGCAGGAAGGAGAGACTGTGTACCACACTGGGAATAGCTTGAGCATATATGACCTCAAAGCCTGCCTCTACAGTGACACACTTCCTCCCGCAAGATCACACCTCCTAATAGTGCCACTCCCTAGGGGCCAAGAATTCAAATTCATGAGTCTATAGGGCCCAGACCTATTCAAACCACCACAGGGAGTCAGACTTATTTGCAAGGGGAAAGTGCTGAAGTCCAGTGTTTATCTCTGCTTGCTGCTCCCTGAAAGGGAGATGTGAGCAGCTGCTCCACTCCTGCTGGCCCAGGCAGGCATAGCCCTCGGAGCAGCTTTCCTCATCACCACAGACTGGAGCCAGATTAAACTCTTCCCTTCGTGGGCTCCTTTTGTCAGTCCTTTAGCCACAACAATGGAAAGAGTGACAGAATACTGGTACAGAGGGCTGGAGTCTTACTGTGAGGAACTGGTGCGGGACATTCTTGGCCTTATAGAACCGGTTTAGAGCAGGGACAGAGGAGATGTGGGGTTCTAGGACAGAATTTCTAGATTCTTTAAACGGAGTTAAAGGAGTCATTTTGTGAGGCTGTTTGTGGCATCACAGCCCTTCTCCGAGACAACCTGGAAGGCTACGGTAAAGGGAAATTTCCAAAGAGTAGAAACTTGGGCTCTTGCCTGGCAGTGGAGGCCCATGTCTTTAAGCCCAGCATTTGGGAGGCAGAAACAGGCAGACCACTGAATTAAAGGCCAGCCTGGTCTACAGAGCGAGTTCCAGGACAGCCGGGGTTACACAGAGAAACTGTATCTTGAAAAACCAAGAAAAGAAAAAAAAAGTGGAAGTCACATGGAATGACTATATGTATTCCATGGAAATATATATATATATATATATGTGTGTGTGTGTGTGTGTGTGTGTGTGTGTGTGTGTGTGTGATTATATATATAAAACTATTCAAACCACCACAGGGACCCAGATTTATTTGAAACTCAGACGTTCTCCACCTTCTTACTGCTGCGACCCTTTACTACAGTTAATACAGTTGTGGTGACCCCCAACCATAAAATTATTTTGTTATTACTTCATAACCGTAATTTTGCTACTGTTGTGAACCCTAGTGTAAATATCTGTGCTTTCTGATGGTCTCTGGGGGTTGCAGCCCACAGGTTGAAACCACTGGTAACTGGTGTTGCGTGATTGTAATATATGGGTTGTCCACCGACTTCTGTCATTCTCTCTCGCAGTGCCCGTGAGTAAGTCGAGCAGGGTGGCTGGGATTCACGCTGCCTATGGGCTGTTACAGGAGCTTCCCCTCTCAGGACATAACTCATGCTGAATCG